>NW_028249296.1:0-134010 GCF_964263255.1 Lissotriton vulgaris
ATGCTAAGGCCTGGGGGCATATTACCAAGCAATAGCGATAATTATCGCTATTGCTTGGTTAGAGACAAAAATTTACCGCTGCGCTGCGGCGATTTTTATCCCAGATAAACCTTGGTATTACCAAGGTTTATGGCAAATGCGATAAAAATCGCCGCAATGCATGAATATCGCTGAAAAGTCAGCGATATTCATGCATTACCGAGCTAATGCTCTTAGCCATGTTATCCACCTCCCATTGGATAACATGGCTAAGAACTAAGTATGGGCGGAAAATCCGTTCCGCTCGCGGATTTTGCGGATTTTTGGTAAATTCGCAATCTGCGAGATTCGCGAATTTCCCGCAAAATCTGCAAATCCGCGAGCAGCGGATTTTATGGCTTGCTCGCACTGTTCGCGTGAGTTCGCGGCTTCCCAGTTCAACTTCGCGCCCCGCGAATAAGCGCTAAATTGCAGAAATACGATCTTAGCAAAACTGAAACTACTTACCAGGTTCAAAAGTTCAAGCTCATCATTAGTAGCCATTTCCTGTAGTGCTTCCTGAGGGGCCCCTCCAGAGTTCAGTTGCCTACTTGCAACTATTATGTGACCATGCTCTGACCCTCAGAATAGTTACACAAAGGTCCTGAATTACAGCTAAGGCAGACAAGCAGGAGCCAGGCTGGAAGTTCAAATCCAGTGACACATTAATCAGCCCCTAATTCATTATTGTCAGTTGGGGCAGGGCAGGTGTTGTAACAATTCAACAATGAAAGCACTTAGCAAGTGCAAAAGATCACTAATCAGGAAGCACTAAGGAAGCAGGTGCCAGCTAAAAAAATATTCTGTGACACATTAATCAGCCCCAAATTAATTCAGGTCACTTGAGGCAGGGAAGGTGTGCTTTGCTTTGCCACAATAATGTACACTGGACAACCAAAGGGTGCTGTGATGAAACAGAGGGTGGCATGGGTGAGCCAGAGGGTGGCATGTGGTGACAGAGGGTGGCAGTGATGAAGAAGAGTGTCCCAAACAGGCTGGACACGTAGAAACAACAAGTTCGCAAAACTTGCGACCCGACAGGTAAGTTCGTGTTTGCGAAATTGTACAAAAACCCTCACGACCTGGCAGAAACCCGCGCGAACACAAAAAAAAAAATCCGCAAATTCGCGAGAATTCGTGGATTTTGCGGATTGCGAGTTCGCAAATCCACAAAATTTGCGAACGCGAGATTCGCAAAATTCGCCCATGCGTACCAAAGATGGCTCGAGCAGCAGCATTCTGAGCCACCTGCAGGCGTTGTAGGAGGTATTCCGGAAGACCAAGGTATAGGATGTTGTCATAATCCAGTCTGGATCCAATGAGGGCCTGAACAATTGTTCTCCTATGTTCTTCAGAAAGTAACAGAAAGGACTTCCGGAGCATCCTGAGGATGCCGAAACATGTTCCTGTGAGAGTCAGCACCTGGGATTTGAGCGTGAGCCCGTTGTCTATTTTAATTCCCAGGTTCTTGGCTGACTCGGATGATTGAGCTGGGGGGAACATGTCGGCAGGCCACCACCCTTGCCAATCCGGATCCGATGGACATCCGAAAAAAAGTATCTCGGATTTGTCTGAGTTGCACTTGAGGCTGTTCAGTTGGAACCAGTTAAAAACAGCCCCAAGGCACTCACGGATACTTTCGCAATCAAATTCTTCACCCTTCCGGCAGGTAAAGAGAAGCTGGGTGTCATCGGCATAGGAAACGATCTGGGCCCCGTAGGACTCCACCAATGTCGCCAGAGGGGTCATAAAGATGTTAAATAGAGTTGGGCTCAATACTGAGCCCTGAGGAACTCCGACTCCCAAAGGCGACATTTCGGCAGAACCAGAGGAGGCCCAGACCGTTTGTTGGCGGTTGGCTAGAAAGGAGCGAAACCAACTGAGCACCGTCCCCCTCAGACCGATGTCATGCAGTCTTACGAGGAGATCCTCGTGGGGGACAGTGTCAAAAGCCGCCGACAGGTCTAACATGACTAGCATCACCCTGCCTCCGAGATCCAGCATCTCCTTAACGACCTCTGAAACCTCCAAAAGCGCTGTTTCTGTGCTTAAATTGGGTCGGAAGCCAGATTGAGACGCGTGCAGTAGCTCATTGAACTCCATAAAATTGGAGAGCACACCATGAACATGCTTCTCCAGGATTTTAGTGAGTGCCGGAAGGAGCGAGATGGGCCTATAATTGGCAGGGACTTCTGGGGCAAGGCTTGGCTTTTTAAGAAGAGGGATGACCATGGCCTGTTTCCATGAGTGTGGTAGGGCCCCCTGACTCAGAGAAAGATTCAGGATAGGGTTGGCTAGAGGGTTTACAGTGGCTGCCATTCTAGCTAAATATTTGGCAGGGCAGGGGTCACGTGGCGATCCAGATTTGAGATTCATCATAAGTGATAATGATAAAGATATCGTAAGCGGCCCAGGTCTCAGACGGAGCTTCCTCTGCTGAGTTACATCGCAAGGTAGTGAATTCCCTAACTATCGAGAAAATCTCCTTGCAGGAGTTTGCTGCTTCCCCGATTCTTTTAGCGAAATAGCATTTTTTTTCCTGAAGGACTAGTCTATGGTAGGATTTAATCATAGATCTATAGGTCAGCTTTGCCTCGACATCATACTGGGCCCTCCATGTCCGTTCGGCAACTTTACATTGTCTACGGGAGTGAGCCAACCCTGCAGTGAACCAAGGTGCTGAAACCCGTTTCATAGCGGTTCGAGGAGGCAGCACAGGGGCAAGCTCATTCAATCTTTCTAAGAGCCAGGTCTGCAGGATTTCGAGGTCATTGTCCAGGTCACCGGTGTAGGACATGGGATGGTTCAGAACATGAATATAAAATGATTGTGTTAGACATAACTAGTCTATATACCTCCATTGATCATGCACATGGTTTGCATGCAATATCCCATTTTTTGGCAAAAAGAGCTTTGAGATTTAGCATGCATACTGAAATGTTGTTGCAGTTTACAGAATTCTGTTTGAAGAAAAACATCTTTCTGTTTGGGGAGAAATGTTCTGTCAAACGCCGGGCACAGCGATGGGCACCTGCCTTGCGCCCAGCTACTTAAACTTATTTGTGGGCTGGTGGTAAAAGCAGGTGTCCAGCTCGCCGAAAGGGAAGGGGAAATCTGGATTTCTAAAGTTATAGCATGGTATCGCTATATAGATGATTTGTGTATAGTATGGAACGGGTCAGAGGAAGGGAGTTCATCATCTATCTTAATAATAACACGATCAATTCACTGGGGAAATTAGCAAAGAAACTGTTAATTTCTTAGACCTGCAAATCAATGTTATCAAGGGAAAACCATGCATGTCCCTTTATTGTAAGCCCACGGCGGGCAACTCCATTTTACATGCTGCTAGTAATCATCCACCAAGATTAATAAAAAGTATCCCCTATGGGGAATTTTTACGTATCGAAAGGAACAGCACAAAACAAAGTGACTTTGAGAATGCGAGGCATTTCGCAGAGCACCATCAGAGCAATAGGGACCTATTGCGTTTCTATGGATTGGATCAGGTACCTCCCAATGTACGTGGTGGTGATAGGACCAAAAAGCTAAGGAGGCTAAAGTCTAGATTCATCATTGATCTGAAAACAAAAAATCCCAAAGGTATGAATAGTGGCTAGGAAATGGCGGTACATTTAGGAGATTAAGTTCATAAGGTGTAAGCTCTAGTGGGATCAACAAGTATCAAGACAGAAAAATTCAATGCACAGTTAGGTAAGGAAACATAAGTGATGATAATCATTTTGTAATCCGTAGTGATGATGAAACAATATTGTTCAAATTTAGACGATAAAAGCTGATTCACGGCGTGATTCATTTACGTAAAATGTTGCTCTTGGGGTTAATGTAACCAATAGCCGATAAACAGTGAGATTAGCATAGAACTGCACGCGCACTGGTGAGCAAAGATGGGGTCTTCGACGGCAGTGGGAGGCACCCAGTAGCCGATATACGGCGTAATATAAATGAAGTAATAAATTATGAACAATTCTGATGCATGATTGTGATTCTGTAAAATGTTCTACAAATGTGATGGCTACCCACAGAATATATGGTTTTATATATACTAAACAAGAGGTTAACATCCAATTATGAGTAGATTTTAGCCATTCCAACATGGCGGCTTTATGAAAGCAGGGAAAGTCCGTTTATCATTCTCATGCTCACGGAAATCACGTGATCGGAAAACAATGTGGTTGCCTTTTTGTATAAAAAATGCCGGTTTTAAGGTGTGCGTGTAAAACATTTGATGAAGGCACATGCCGAAAGGCGTCATGTTTTGCTAGTGCAATAAAAATAGATGGCATAATGAACCCTGTGAGTGCCTATCTTCTTGGGGAAGCAACGAAGAGAGAGCGAAAATTGATTACGCGGCAGCACCGCCACGACGAAGGCACCCGTCCGGGAGTGCGTCTAATCGGTGGAAACGAGCAGAATATATGCAATATCACATATAAATGCATACAGATACATATGCAGCTGTATGTACCTACATCTATGCATATATATATTTATAAATATACTATACAATACTATACAATACCATTAGCAAAACAAATAGCTTTAACTTAATAAAAGGTGAGACCTATTGCATTTTCAATGCTTGTTACCTTCTTTAATTACAAGAACATCTTCACATAACAGTAACCTCCAGCATAACGAATCAGAAACACAACCCCCCATTCCATCTACATCATCAAGGCCATAGCACATTCCATTAGCAGTATATCTGCACAGGCAGCTTTTTATTCTTCTTCTTTTATGGGGCAGCTTTTTATCCTTGTTTAATCCTGGTGCTTCAGCTTTTAGCCATCTCTGTATAATTGGGCGTGGCCTGCCACACTTTTCCAAGCTCAGCAGGGTCCCTCCTTTAATCCGTGTGCTTTTGAGTGGAGCTCCAAACATTGCAACAGGGAGCTAACAGCTGTGTGAGGGTTGCAAAGGAAGGAGGCATGAGGCAGCTAATCATTCAGCCAGCTTATGGCTATCTTTGGGAACCAAGGTAAGTGCAGCCCTTGACTCCTGCCCTAAGTATAATCCCCTCACCTCTCCACTATCCCTTCCTCCATATAGCATCACCCTTCTTTCAAACCCATCTATTTTCGCCCCCCCCCGTACAGCCTCCCATCCTACCATAGCCATTGTCTTTGTCAGGCCTGTCTGTTTTCCTGCACCCATCTCAGTCTTTTACTACCTGTTTCCTTCATTACACTCCTTCAGCCTTACTTCTTATTGTCCTTACTGTTTCGGGCTCCTTTTCTGACCCATACAGCAAACTAAACTCCGATCAATTGCCTTATTTTGCATCTCTTTCTTTCCTCTATTACGTCTCTTGGGTCAAGCTTCCTTTTCGCCCCCAGTAGCCTTCGTCTCGTTTACCCTCTTCCATTCCCAGAAACTTTATTTTCTGCTTGCTCCCCTATTCTCTCTGTGCTCATGGAATCTGCTCTTGTGGAGAGCTAGAGCCACACACAGATGTACTTGTGAATGGTTTATCAGTGCATTTTGTTAAACTTCGGACCTGGTATTGCAAAGTATCTAGCTGTGTGGTAAAAATCAATGCATCCGCTCCTGGAAACACCAGAGGCTCAGACATGCACCTGGGGGGACAAATCAATGCACCTGCTTCTACTTCTTACTTTAGTGTCCTGTATTATTGCTAAAGCACCTTTAATGCTCGCGTTAACATCTTAGAAAACGTATTAAACAGATCCTTGTTGACAATCTTCCAGGTGACTCCTCTGCCTGCTCCCCCAAAAGGCAGAAACATAAATTACAAGAAAAAAGAGCTCATTATGAATAACAAAGGCAAAACCTAATGCATATACCAATGCTTTTTACTTTTACATGGGACACTACCAGAAAATCTCAGGGGCTGATTCACAGAACTAACTTAAGACAAAATCCTAAACTTACTACTTTTGGTATTCACAGAAGTTAGGATTTTGTCTTAAAACAGACTTAAGACAGACTTAAAAGAGACTTAAAACAGAATCCTAACTTACGTCTGTCTTAAGTCTGTCTTAAGTCTGTCTTGAGACAAAATCCTAACTTCTGTGAATACCAATAGTAGAAAGTTTAGGATTTTGTCTTAAGTTAGTTCTGTGAATCGGGCCCACGGTGTTCAAGTCAAAAGGTGTTCGATAGGGAGCACAGCTGCTTCACTCCTGATGTCCTTTGGTGCGGCTCTTGAAGCCCCGTTCTGGATCAATCAATCAGGGAATTGTGAAGCGTGCTACTCACCTGTGAGGGTCTCAAGGTGGGGGGTGGTGTGGGGGGGCAGGTCCGGGTTAGTCAAAGAATCAGGTTTTGAGGCTCTTCCTGAAGGTATGCAGAGTGGGGGCGCATCTGTTGTTGATAGGGGACTCGTTCCAGGTCTTTGCTGCGATGTTGAAGAAGGCTCTTCCACCCGTTCTTACTCTGCGGATGCACAGGGTTTCAGAGACGGCGAGGTCGGCGGATCGTAGGTTTTTCTTGGTTAATTGGAAGGAGATTCTTTTGTTGAGATATTGGAGTCCGGTGTTGTGGAAGCATTTGAAGGTGTGGATGAGTATCTTCAAGGTTACTCTCTTCTCAACGGTGAGCCAGTGGAGGTATTGCAGCTGTTAGGTGACGTGTTCATGTCGAGAGATTCCGAAGATGAGTCTGGCTGCAGTGTTGTGTATGGTTGTCACAAGTCCAATGACGAACTGCAGACTTTGCTGCCCTTTGACACCGACAAACCACTCACAAACATCATCTCGCCCTTTGTACAGGATGGGCTGGAGCCCTTTAAGAAAAACCCTCAAGAGGAATCCCAGGGTGCATGGCCCATGACGCAGTCGGAAACCGGCCTATTAGAAGAGCAGGCGGCCGACACAAGAAGGGCGGACCTCTCTCGAAAGACGGAAGCTCTATTCACCGGAGCAGGAGGAGAGTTCGTGGCATGGACAGTGGAAGAAGGCAAAGACGGAAAATCGTACGGGGGGAGCAGATCGGTTGCAGAAGAAGACGTCAAGCTGGGAGACCAACGGGATGGTGCCTCGCCCAGCCGGCTCGCTAAGGTACGGGCGAAACTCCAGGGGTTCACGGGACATGGAATGGGGGAAGGGAGTTGTTTAGAGGGAGGTCACGTCGGGGCTTACTTGGTGCCGGTTAGAGGTGACTTATACCCTCACTTCTTGTCCCTTGATATAGGAAGCACCCAGTTACTCACCACTGATTCCGGTGTTGTTGTTTTTTTCTTCCCACTTACAACGGTATAACCAACTCCTGGGAAGCGGACAGCCGCGTGCCTAACTGTTAGGGTTTGTGCACAGCAAAGAGCATGCCCCCTCACATTGCACTAGTGGTCTCTGTAATAGCTCTCTTTAAACATACTACTGAAAGCCTTTCTTGTTATCTCAGCCCCTCCCTAAGACTTCTGTGTATGTTGCTCAATGTATTCACAAGTTTGGACATTGCTGTCTTGTTTGCACATTGGACCTTGCTTTTACCAAGGCTTATTTAGAAAACATTGGACCTTGCTTTTACCAAGGTTTATTTTGAACACTCCTCCCTAGGCCATGTGTTACTTCAACTCATTAGCATAATAACTGAAGCTCTGCACACCTGCTTGTGAGAACCACACCCAGTTCTTCGAACAACACCCAGCTCTTCGAACCACACCCAGCCCTGTCTATAAAAGGCAGCCCCTGAGCCTCACCCAGTGCTTGTGCTCGTCTACCTCCCACTTACCTGAGAACAGATCCTTCCGCACTGGCACTCCTACTCTCTCCAGACCTTCATTGACTTCAACGGGCGTTGCTTCTGGCTCTTCCTTCTTCTGGTTTCCGGCAACTTCTTGCCTCAGCCCCTCTTCTGTCCACTGCAATCGACCTTCAAAAGAGAAAGAGGTCAAGGTTAGACTGATCGGTATCCCTTTTCAGCAACAAGTTAGTGCAAAACCTTTTATTACCTGAAAGAACTTTATCGGCGATTTCTGGATTCATGTAAAGACAATTTGGAACAAGTTATCTCCCACGAACTTTGTGGTTCAAACCCTTTGTTACAAGAATACTTTGTGGAACTTTGAGAAATAAACATTGTTTTACATGGAACTTTTTTAAGAATCGAACAGAGGAAACCATTGACAGCAAGGCAAACAGGACTTGCACAAATTACCTGCTGTATTTTGATGTAAAAGTACAGTATTTGTTTTATAAAAAGTCTGGAAATGTGTGAAAAGTGAGTTTGTAATTAGGAATTTAGGCTTTAGTCATATTAAGGTGAATGTTAGACGTTGGTAATTCTGATAATGATATTCGTTTGATTTTACAAAAGTTTTACAGTAATAGAAAGCACATCCCAGAACAGTAACACATTCCAAACCTGGAAGCTTGAGACCAGGATCCAAGAGGTACTTTTAGAAGAGAATTTCTAATAAGATTAAGGTTTAGTCCGGAACACATTTAGGGATGGGTTGCACTTATCTGTTCTTTGTTTATGTTTCATTAGGCACCAGTTTCTACAGACGTCAGAGAGGCCAACAGATTTTACCAGCTCTTCTACAGTGGAAACGCAAGAACGGTGTTGTCTCTCTCTTTTTATTTTATCCACTTCCCCCCTTCCCTTGAGCTTCTGGTTCTTAGTGCACTGTTTTAAAACTAGTGTGCTGGAACAAGCAGTTTCATGGTGGGGTCGGACTGACTTCAACCTCCATCAGAACTGAACAGAAACTCAGGTGAGCTGGGCTTTGACACTAACCCCCAAGTCCAGGAGATGCCCTGTTGAAGATGGGCCCATCCCAACCAGGAAGCCAGCCCTGGTATCCAATAGACGTTTGCCTTGATTTCTTTGGTTTTTGCAAAAATAAAATATCCTGAAGCATGCCCATCTCTCCCGCAATTCCTTCTTTTGGCTACCTTCACTCTGGTACCGGACCCTAGTTGTGACAAAGTGGTGGAGAATGCGGGCATAGCCTCTGTCGCTACAGGATGGAGAACATAATATACCAGCTGAAGGAGGGCCAAACCAAGCTAGAATGGGCCGTCGAGCGGGGTACCAGTCAGGCCGAGATGGACAGGGCGGCTTTTACCGGCGCCATACAGACCCAAGCGGACAACTTGGTAAAATTGGCCGAAGGACAGAAGCAGCTCCTCCTGGGGCTGGGACAAGGGAGAACTACCGCACTACCTGGCACTGTTATCCCCCTACAAAAGTAAGTGCCTGGGGATAACCCAATAGCGTTTTTCCTTAATTTTGAAAGGGCTGCCAGGGCCAGTGGGTGGCCCCCCGATCGATAACCCTTTTATTTGGCACCGTTGCTCACAGCAGAGGCTCAGGCGGCATACAGACTATCAATTGGGATGGAGTTGCTGTGTATGGAGTTGTGAAACAGTACGTCCTGGACTGCCTCAGAGTCGATGACGAAGCCCATCACCTTAGGTTTAGGCAAGAACGTGGAACGGTGGGTGACAGTCCTAAAACGCTCTTTAACAAAATGAAGGATGCCGCCGATTGTTGGTTAAAACCACAAGAGGCCAATCTTGAGAATGTGATGAATAAAATCTTTGTCGAACAGTATTTGGAAGCTCTTCCTTATGGCACCCAAAGGTGGCTTCGACAGCATGCAAACTTGACTATCGGACAGGTCGTTGAATTGGCCACTTCATTCACCCGTGCACAGGGCCGTGGAACTTTCAAAGAACCCGAAAAACCCCAGAAAGGTCTAGTTACGTCAAAGCTAAAACCTTCCCAGAGCCCCCAGGTTATAGACCTGGGAGATCTGACCCTCCCGTCACCTCTAGCCCCCAGTGCTTCGAATGTGGCGAGTGGGGCCACATAGCTTGCTTCTGTAGAAAAAAGAGTGACAAACCAGAGGAGGAGCCTATGGATGTCAGCTACGCCCCCAGATTGGTTCTGTTTGCACAGGAGGTAGGAGACATGTACTATGTGAGTCTCATTGTAAACAGCCAGGAAGTAAAAGCCCTCCTTGATTCGGGGTGTAAGCATTCAGTGGCCCGGGGGGATATGGTCTTTCGTTCACAGATTATCACAGGGAGGAATGTCAGCATATGATGTGTACATTGGGATATCCAGGTCTATCCTGTAGCTCAGTTGCCAGTACGCACCAAGGCAGGCACCCAGACTACCATCACTGTAGGTGTCTCCCCTCTCTTCCTGAGCCACTAATCATAGGGGTAGACAATCCCTGTTTTCCCTTCCTCCTTGCCAGTGCCCTGAAAATGGAGACAGTCCCAAATATTTCACACAACGCCCTCCTCACCTCAGAACCTTGGGCTATGGATACAAATTTCAGGGGGGCCCAGTTGAACGACGCATCCCTTAGACATGCATGGCAGAGAGAGCAGGAAACAAAGAACACCCAAAACAAAACCTTTCCTTGCTTTATAGAACAACATGGGCTTCTTTACTGTGTCACTAAAGAGGGGGCTACATGTCAGTTGTTAGTACCAACGGGTTTTAGGGAAAAGATCCTGTACTTTGGCCACTCTCATTTGTTAGTGGGTCATGTGGGGGCTGAAAAAAACAGTCAGGCAATCCTGGCTAACCTTTACTGGCCTGGCATATATCTCCAAATCAAAAAGTATTGCCAGGAGTTTGAAATATGCCAGAAAGGAAACCCGTATATTCCTCAGAAGGTACCCCTAAAGCCCCTACCTAATATTAGGCGGCTTTTTGAGCATAGGTATGGACCTGATAGGACCCCTTCCTAAATCCAGCAAAGGCAATCAGTATGTCCTTATGATAGTAGACTAAGCCACTCGTTATCCCGAAGCCTTCCCCCTGAAGACAGCCACTACCACAACCATATCCCAGAAACTGATTGAGGTGTTTTCAAGAATGGGGTTTCCGAAAGAAATACTCACGGACCAGGGCACGCCTTTTGTATCCCGCCGATGAAGGAAATCTGTAAACAGCGAGAAATTTAGCACATAAAAAGATCCGTACACCATCCTTAAACGGATGGCCTCGTAGAACGATACAATGGTAACTTAAACCTCACGTTAAAGAAACTCCTGTCAGGGGATGGAAGAAACTGGGATCAGGTTCTACCGTTAGCACTGTTTGTCACCCAGAGCACGGTACAGTCTAGCCTGGGTGTATCCCCTTTTGAACTCCTGTTCGGGAGACGGCCTCGCAGCCTCCTTGAAAATACAAAAGAGACATGGGAAGAACAAGGGTTTACTGAAGCACACGCCTTACTAGATTATGCAAACCAGGTGTAGGTAAAGCTTTACAAACTGAGAACTTTAGCGCAAGACCAACTAGACAAGGCCCAGACACAACACAAGCTACAATACAACAAGAGGACGAAGTTGAGAGAGTTTAGAGCAGGCGACTGGGTATTGATACTTCTCCCTTCCTCCTCTCATAAACTAAGAGAAGAGGTTTGAGGTTATAAGGAAAGTCGGGAAGACTACCTATGTGCTCCGTCTTTCCCCCAACAAAACCCAAATGTACCACGTGAACATACTTAAAAAAATGGTTGGGTCCGCCTCCCACGAAACCCTGCAGTATTTCATTCGCCACCCGGCACAAACTACAGTTAGTGATACCGTTCTTGGTCCAGAGCTTAGTACAAAAGAAAAAGAAGAGTTAAAAGGCCTTGTCCTCTCTTTCTCTGATATCTTTTACAACCAGCCCGGTAAAACACCTCTAGCCACCCATTCGATACCTACCCTTGAGGGCGTTGTGGTCAAACAAAAACCCTATCGGGCCCGAAGCATGTCGCGCTGCGTTACGAAGAGAAGTGGCCGATATGTTAGCTTTGGGAGTAGTGGTACCCTCAAGTGGCAATTGGTGTTCACTGTTTGTTCTTATCCTGAAGCCAGACGGAATCACCCGCTTCTGTATTGACTTCAGAGAGGTGAACCGTATTTCCAAACAGGACGGGTATCCCCTTCCCCGGGTGGATGAGCTGATTGAGCGCCTGGGTGAGGCTTGCTACATATCAACCAACGACCTCACCAAAGGCTACTGGCAAATCCCTCTCCACCCGGAGGACTAAGAAAAGACTGCCTTCTCTACCCCGGTTGAGCTCTTTCACTCTTCGGCCTTCATGGTGCTCCAGCTTGCTTTCAAAGGCTCATGGACACCCTCCTGAAAAATCACTTGGGCAATCATCGGCCTATTTGGACAATATTGTTGTCTTTAGCAGAACGTGGGGGAACATCAATCGCACCTTTCTGTCATTCTTACGGAATTGAGGGAAGCCAACCTTCCTTCATATCAACGCCCAAAAATCCAAATTCACCATCCAAAAAGTCAAATAACTGGGTTACCTGTTGGGGGAAAGGCTGATTGAACCACAATCGGAGAAGGTAATGGCCATTCAAGACACCCCCTTTCCCAACACCAGAAAGAGATGAGAGTTTTTTAGGCTTGGTCGGCTACGAAAGACAATTCATTCCCCATTTTTCCCAAACAGCAGCTCCCCTCACTGATTTGCTAAAACAAATCCACTACAGCTAATTGTATCAAAAACCCCTCTGAACAGGAACTCCAGGACTTTATGGCCCTAAAAACGTCACTGACCACTTCCCCTGTACTCCTCACTAAAACTTTTAGAAAGCATTCATTATTCAAACTGACGCTTCAGGGGTGGAGATAGGTGCCGTACCTTCACAGTTGGACAGTGAGGGATTAGAACGCCCCATACTGTATATTAGCAGGAAGCTCTTTCCCAGGGAAAAAGGCTATCCCACAATAGAGAAGCAATGTTTGGCCCTGAAATGGAGTGTGGAAAAACTCCGCTATTGCTTGGAGGGGGGTTCCTTTTTGCTTTATACTGACCATGCCCCTCTCACTTGGCTCCAGAAGAATAAAGGGAATGACAGAGTCCTTCGATGGTTTTTAGCCATGCAACCTTTCCGCTTTGAGGTATTGCACCGTAAGGGCAAGGACCAAGACAATGCAGACTACCTGTCCCAGTTTCCCATTTCCCCCGATCGGGGAATTCCAGGGGGGAACTGTGACACGAGTCTGTTGACAAACTGCGGACTTTGTTGCCCTTTGACACCGACAAACCAATCACAAACATCCTCTCGCCCTTTGTACAGGATGGGATGGAGCCCTTTAATAAAAACCCTCAAGAGGAATCCCAGGTGGCGTGGCCCATGACGCCGTCGGAAACAGAGAAGCAGGCGGCTGACACAAGAAGACAGTACTTCTCTCGAAAGACGGAAGCTGTATTCCCCGGAGCAGGAGGAGAGTTTGTGGCGTGGACAGTGGAAAAAGGCAGAGACGGAATATCGTACGGGGCGAGCAGATCGGTTGCAGAAGAAGACGCAGAGCCGAGAGCTGCTGCCGCAGACAAAGACGTCAAGCTGGGAGGCCAACGGGATTGCATCTCGCCCAGCCACCCTCCAGGAGCGGGGTAGCTCGCTACGGTACGGGCAAAACTCCAGGGGTTCACGGGAGATGGGAGGGGGAAGGGCGTTGTTTAGAGGGAGGTCACGTTGGGGCTCACTTGGTGCTGGTTAGAGGTGACTTATACCCTCACTCCTCGTCCCTTGATATAGGAAGCACCCAGTTCCTCTGGTGTCGTTTTTTTCCCCTTCACCTACGACAGTATAACCAACTCCTGGGAAGCGGACAGCTGCGTGCCTAACCCCCAAGTCCAGGAGAAGCCCTGGTGAAGACAGGACCATCCCAACCAGGAAGCCTCCCCTGGAATCCAATAGACGTTTCCCTTGATTTATTTGTTTTTTGCACAAATAAAATAACCTGAAGCACGGCCATCTCTCCCGCAATTGCTTCTTTTGGCTACCTTTTCTCTGGTACCGGTCCCTAGTTGCAACAATGGTCTGGCGCTTACGGAGCAGGAATTTGTTTATTACGGCGTAGAGGCTATTTCCATAGTCCAGTCTGCTGGTTATGAGTGTGTGGGTGACTGTCTTTCTGGATTCGGACAGGATCCATTTGAAAGTCTTGTGAAGGATGCAGAGGGTGTTGAAACAGTTTTTTTGTAATGCTTTTATTGAGAGTTATTGCAGTATCATACAGCATAGACACAATCCAATAATACAATGCATTGACACTCTACAGTATAAAGAAGATCAATCATAACAAAGAAAATGACAGTAAGTAACCACTAACAGGTACCTTCTAGTGATCAGTATATAGCATATATGTACACAATTTTTCCTGCTTTTACCACACGTATGTGTATTTCGGGCATTCCAGGTCTCTCAAAGTGCCCACCACAGTAGCGACTCTTTCAGAATCTATTTCGCTCTGAGCCATGAAGTATTCTCTCAGGGGTCTAGAGGTTGCCACAGTTCCTCAGCAAACAACTCTAGCTATTCGCGACAATACACCATGTCCTTGACCCACATATCATCTTTTGGGCTTAGCCGGCAGTCCCACGTCAATAAGACTTGCCTCTTTGCCAGCAACAAACCCACTCTAACAAACCTTCACACTGCAGCCTTTATTTGGGGGACATATCCAAGTAGGCATTCTAGTGGCGTGCATTGTATCACCTGCCCTGTCATGGTGTGTAGAAGAGTGATTACCTTTTCCCAATATTGAAACACCGACTTACACTGCCATGCGAGATGTATGAAGTCAGCTCCTCCTTGACCACACCTCTTGCAGTTATTCGAATCCCTAAGTCCTATCTTTTGTAATTTATTGGGAGTGAAATATACTTGATGCAGAAACTTAAAATGGATGATTCTCAAACTACTATTTGATGTCAAGCGGCCGGTCAACATGCAAATCTGCTCCCACTCTTTGTCAGTGATCAGGGAGGCTATCAAATCATTCCATCATTCAAAACTCTTGTCCAGTCTAGGGGCTGTTTCCCCCTGGACCGCTTTGTAAAGCTTAGTTATCAGCTTCTTCCTAGTTGGGGTGACTATCCCCAATTGCAATGCCTGAAGCGTTTCCGGCTCGTCAGGAAAAGAAGTGTAATGATCCTTTATTACACATTTCAGTCTGTAGCAGGTGTACTGGAATAATAGCGTGGGATTTTGAATGTCATTTAAATCATCTCCTGTGAGGTACTTTCCTCCTGGATATAAGTCACCATGTGCGCGATTCCCGCCTCCTTTAGAGCAGTTATAGGCCCATGTTCCTGAGCAACAGACAACGCTGCGTGCCCAGCAAGGGGTAGTGCTGGAGCGTACAGAGGGAGTTTGTGTGCCCGCCTGCCAATCGCTAAATGTTGAAACAGTTAAAGGCGATGGCGCTGACCTGTCAGTTCATAGTGAGGGAGGAGTTGAGTATGATGTTGAGGCTCCCCGTGTGGTCCGTGTGGGTGTGGGGAGGGTTCAAGAACGAGGACTTCTGTCTTTTCCGAGTTGAGCTTCAGGTAGCTGCTGCTCATCCAGGATGCAATACTTCTTCATTCCTTCCTGGACGCTGAGTCTGGTGGTGTGGGGGTCCTCTTTCAATGTGTGCTGTAGAATGCAGCACGCATTGGAGTGTGGAAAACTGAGTTATCCACACTCCATTCACCGACTAAAGCGCATGCAAAGATTTAGCAGTAGGAAGCAGTGGAGGCCATGGACCACAAAGAAGTAGAAGTTATGTTTCTAGATGAGACTGCTACGTAACACAAGAATTACTTTGGGGTGGGGAGTCACTTCTGGGAAAATCCTGGTTGAAAGTTTTTAGGTTCTTAACACTGGTTTACAAGCTGTCTCGTGAGGATTCAATTAGTGGTGTGACTTCCCATTACTGTTCACTACTAGTCCGTTCACTATATGTCCGTCCATTTTTGATTCTCTCAGATTGTAAATAAATCTCAGAAAGGGCTTTTATTACATGGTATTCTGGTCTGTGTGTTCTGGCTTGTCAACCTGACCAGTGCCAAATAACCCGATGGTACAGAAGATGGGCAACTATGGGCCTGGTCTATAATTTGGTGAATGGCACTACATCTGTCAAAATTATGTCTGCCACCCCAACAGATTATGAATCAATCAATCAAACTCCATTTGTAAAGCATGCAGATGCTTCCAAGGAGGCGTCCTGGTGCTCAGGTGGAGAACTGATAACCAATACATCCAGCGAGGATTGATAAGAAGAGGTAAGCTTTTGTCAAAAAGAAAGGTTTTCAGTTCTTTCTTTAAAAGTGAGATGGAAGCAGCTCCACGCAGATATATTGGGAGAGTACTCCACAGCTTGGCTGTCAAGACTATGAATGATCTTCCTCCTTGCCTTAACACATTTTAGGACATGCAGCAGTATAAAATGGTCTGATCTGAGCGCTCTATATTGCTCATATGGGCGCAATCTTTTTTGTAGCTATGCAGGGCCCTGCCCCGAAAAAGTTCTAAAAACGATCAATCAGGAAATTGTAAGCACGCTACTCACCCGTGAGGTTCTCAAGGCACTGAGGGGGGTTCCGCAGATCTGTTTAGCCAAAGAGCCAGGTCTTGAGGGTCTTCCTGAAGGTGTTCAGGGAGGGGGCGGGTCTAAATGTCTGCTGGTAGCTCGTTCCAGGTCTTGGCTGCAATGTGAGAGAAGGATCTTCCGCTGGCTCTGTGGATGCGCAGGGTTTCGGCCAGTGCGAGGTTGGAAGATCGGAGGTTTCTTTTGGGTGCATGGAAGTTGACTCTGTCGTTGATGTATTGGCATCCGTTGTTGTGTAGGCATAGGTAGGCGTGAGTGAGGATTTTGAAAGTGACTCTTTTCTCCACGGGGAGCCAGTGGAGACTTCGTAGGTGTAGGCTGATGTATTTGTATCGGTGGATGCCAAGGACAAGTCTGACAGCGGTGTTCTGCATTGTTTGGAGTTTGTGGTGTAGGGACTTGTTGAGGCCGGTGTAGAGTGCGTTTCCATAGTCCAGTCTGAGGTGATGAGTGCATGGGTGACTGTCTTCCTTGACTCAGGGGGGATCCACTTGAAGGTCTTGCGGAGGATGCAGAGGGTGTCAAAGCTGTTGGAGGTGACGACGTTGACCTGTTGGTTCATGGTGATTGATTAGTCGAGTACGATGCTGAGGTTCTTGTCATGGTCTGAGGGGGTAGGTGGGCTTCCAAGGATGTTCGGCCACCAGGTGCTGTCCATTGCAGATGGGGTGGTACCGAGGTCGAGGACCTCTATCTTCTCGGCGTTGAGCTTCAGGCAGCTGTTGGTCATCCAGACTGCAACGTTTTGCATTCCTTTCTGGAAGCTGAGTTTGGCAATGGTGTGGTCATTAGTGAGGGAGAGGATGAGATTAGTGTCGTCAGCGTAGGATATGATGTTGAGGCCGTGTTGTCAAACGATGGCTGCGAGGGGGCCATGTAGATGTTGAAGAGGGTGGGGTTCAGTGATGAACCCTGTGGGACTCTGTAGGTGATTTTCGTGGGGTCGGAGAGGAAGGGTGGGAGTCTGATCCTTGTATGACTGCGTCGTGTAGTCTGGCGACTAGTGTGCAGTAGGAGACGGTGTCGTCGGCTGCTGATAGGTCAAGTAGGATGAGGGCTGCGGAGTAGCCTTGGTCCAGGAGGGTGCCGATGTTGTCTGTGGCGGCGAGTAGGGCGGTCTCTGTGCTGTGGTTGCTTCGGGCTATGGATTGGGACGGGTCGAGGACGGCGTTCTCTTCAATGAATCGTGTAAGTTTCCTAGTGACTGTTTTCTTTGTAACTTTGGCTGCGAAGGGGAGTAACGAGATGGGCCGATAGTTCTTGTGGTCGGTGGGGGAGGCTGTGGGCTTCTTGAGCAGGGGTCTGACTTCTGCACGCTTCCGGTCATCTGGAAAGGTGTCTGAAGGTGGTGTTGATGGTGCGTTGTAGTTCGGGTGCGATGGCGGCTGTGGCTCTGTGGTAGATGTAAGGGGGCAGGGGTCGGTGGGGGCCCCCGAGTGGATGCTTTTCATGGTAGAGGTGGTGTCTTCAACCGTGATCAGTGTCCAGTTGGAGATGGTGGGCTGGCTGGTGTTTCTAGGGGGCAGGAGTCCGTGTGTGGCGCCTGGTAGATGATTGATGAAGTTGCCGTAGAGGTTTTTGATCTTGAGGTGGAAATAGGTTCCAAGCTTGTCACAGAGGTCTTGGGATGGGTTGATGTCTGTGGCTTAGCTGTGTGGGTTGGTGAATTCTTGAATGACACTGAAAAGTTCCTTGGAGTTTGTGGAGTTGGCCAGGATTTTGTTGTGGATGAAGTTCCTCTTGGTAGCTGTGATCTGGTTGTGGTAGTCCGTTATTGCGTCCTTGTAGGTGGTGTGGTTTTCGGTTGTCTTGGTGTTTCTCCAGTTCTTCTCCAGGGGTCATCAGGTGCGTCTGGCTTCTTGGAGAGCAGTGGTGAACCAGGCAGCTTTCCTGGGGCGTTGTCTGTCAGGGTTGCATAGCTGGGCGAGCTCGCCTGCGCAGCTGGAGATCCAGGTGTGGAGTTCTCTGGCTGCGTTGTTTGTGTCGGGTGCCCAGGTGTGGTTGTCTCGTGTGAGGGTGGAGTTAAGTTGCTCGTCAGTAACCTTGCTCCAGTTCCTTCATTGTAGGCGTGGGGATGGTTTGGCTGCCTTGGGTTTGCTGATGGCGAAGTGTACACAGTGGTGGTCCGTCCATGGTGGCTGCATTGTTTGGCTGAATTGGACGCTGTTTCCTGCCGCGAAGATGGGGTTGAGGGTGTGTCCTGCTTTGTAGGTCGGTGTTTTGATGAGTTGTTTAAGTCCGATGCTGGCGAGGTTGTCACGAAGGACAGTGGAGTTGGGGTCGCTGGGGTTATCGAAGTGGAAGTTAAAGGTCTCCAATGAGTATGTAGTTTGTTGAGGCGATGGCGTGGGGTGCAATAAAGTCAGTAATGGTGGTGGGGAAGGGTGTTTGGGGCCCAGGGGGTGTGTAGACGAGGGTTCCTCGGAGTGTGGCTTTCCTCAGAGTGTGGCTTTGGGGGTGGTCTGGATTTGGAGGTGCAGTTGTTCGGCGAAGGGGAAGGTTTCGCTGGAGGTGGTGAGGTGGAGGGTGCTCTTGTGGGCGATGGCAATGCCCCTTCCTGGGTGGTTGGGGTGGTCTTTCCTCTGGATCTTGTATCCATCTGGGATGGTGGTGCTGATGTCGGGGGCGGAGGATGCGTTGGTCCAGGTCTCTGTGAAGACGACAATGTCAGGCAAGAGAGAGTTGAGTAGGTTACAGATTTCCATGGTGTGTTTGTCTACAGAGCGTAGGTTGAGAAGGATGCATTTTAGGGTGCCACCGGTGCTGGCGTCTGCGGTGTTGGAGGGCGGGGTGGCGGTGAGTGTCTGGCGGCAGTGGAGGCAGGCCATGGGTCATGCTCGATGAGGCCTGTTGGCATTCTCTAAGTCTTCCAGGGAGGGCAGTGGTATCGTAGCGATGAGTAGTTGGATGTCCGGGTTACTGCCGTTGGCTTGCGTTCGGGGGACAGACGGGCTTGACATTGGAATGCCTTCGGCACACCAGTCTAAACTGGGGTGGCATGGTGAGCAAAATAATAATTGATTTAACCCAGATCTCTTGACTGGGGGTGAATGTTTTGATTTGTTCTGCATTCCGTACATCAATTGTGTGTCTTTTGCTTTCTTGCTAAGTGCGCCAGGTATGCCCAGACGTGGGTCCTGGGCTCACTGTGCCACTGGAATCAAGCGATCCTGGCTGAAGAGGGGTGAAACCCGGAAACTGGTCCTAGGATGCTTGTTTCTGGTGCAGGGAGGACCTGGCTTGACAGTTCGGGCTGGACTGTTCCCATGAGGCACAGGGTCAAGACTGATTTGCATATTTCCAGGTCTAAACTGGGGTGGCATGGTGAGCAACAGAATGATGGATTTAACCCAGATCCCTTGACTGGGGATGAATGTTTTGATTTGTTCTGCATTCCGTCCATCAATTGTGTGTCTTTTGCTTTGGCCCACCAGTGGCGCGATCGCACAGTGGCCGCCATTAAGTAGGGGAGGTGGGAGGGAGCCGAGGCTGTGAGGCGGAGGCAGGGGAATTCCAGGGGGAGGGGCCACAGGGGCAGCGAAAGGCAAAAGGAACAGACATACACAAGAAAATAAAAACAGTGGTGGAATTAGAGCAAGACACAGATGGGCACAATAACAGTGGCACAGCAAGGAAAAAAATGAAGAAAAAAAACGGCTGAGAAAGGTTACGGTGGTTGCAGGCAGTCTGGTCCCAGTTGGAGTGGGCAGCAAGCGCAGGAGCAGGCAGCACCTCAAACCTCCCAAGGAGGAGGTCGGGGTCTGGAGGCAAGAGATGGCACAGCGGAGCTGTGGGGAGAGAGTGGACCTAGACTGGGGGTCAGAGGGTCTTACTAGTGATTGAGCTTTAAACTTGATCCAATTTATTACAGGTAGCCAATGAAGTTGCCTCAAATGAGGAGATGTGGCTTGCTTATACGGAACTCTTTGGTTCAGTCTTGCTGCTGCATTCTGCACGATATGGCGTCTGCAAATTAAACAAGCATTGGCATAGCCAATAGGTCTCGCTTGTGGGACCTTATAAGTGTTTACCCATGCAACAGTTGATGTTGTTGCACCAAGGATATTGTGCTGCATAACTAAATACTTATAAGGTCCCAAAAGCGAGACCTATTGGCTATGCCAATGCTTGTTTTCCCTTTGTTTTGCTGGTAGTGAGCTAGCATGCTACTGATGCATTGTGGGTAGGGCCATTAGAAGTAGGCTTGTAAATGCTGTGTCGTCATCATGCCAGTACAGTACACTCAAGAACACACAGATCATGTGCTCATTGTGCAGTTTCAATATTTTTAAGTCTTTGTTCTTCAAGAGACACAGTTCGAAGGAGAACAGTTATGTGGAAAATTGCTTCCCACAGGAATTTTCTACACTCGCACGGTATTCTGCTATGACTGAAGCAGTTTCTTTTGTGAGACTGGGCTGTCCTTTTCCAGGGCTTTATGTTCACATCTTTTGCTGCTCTAAAAAAATCTTTTAATATGAAGGACCAGTTTTTGAGGATTAGTTAGTTTTGCTTCGTCAATGTCCTACCAACACCAATAAATATCAAAGGATCATGCTCCCTCATGTCTTGAGGGTTGCTTTATGAAATTTGAAGGATATTTTGTGTGAAGCTTTCCTGATGAGGCAAAAAGTATATTTTTTTCTAATATGCATTGTCTCACACTTCTCTGTAGTAACTGGCAATAAAAGATTGAATGCTTGTAAAACGTTTCCTTGTAAGCTTGCATTGACAGTGCTTCATTTGGGCCGGTGGTAACAGGTGATGGATGCCATCACTCACTTTTGGGAACCAGGATTTTTTTTAATCATCTAACGATGCTGGGCGAGAGCGACAGGCAGAAAAGGGAGAAAGAAGGAGGAATAAAAAGATAAGAAGGCAGTGACAAAGGGAGAAAGCAGAGATGCAAAATAGCCGGCAAGAGTGAGAGAAACAGATGGGAAGGTTGGGTGTACAAGGAAGAGTCTGAGGGACAATTAAAGGCTTTAGCTCCTTCAGGAGCATTTTGGGCACTTACTTTTTAACAAATTAAACACTGCCAGATTCAAATGCATTCATAGTGTACTCTTCATTTTCGCTCTTCTCTATCCTGCACCCGCCCTCACGCAGAGACATCTAGACCCTTTTTTATCAACACATTCCAGACCTTCCAACTCACACGGCGTGTGTCACACTATTTTGGCTTCCTTAACACAGCCACCGTGTGAGGAGCCGAAATCACAAGGTGGCATGCTAGGCGAGATGGAAACCCCTTCAAAGAGTGAATTTACAGGTCCTCTTTTGCATCTGTGAGCATCCAGTTTCTATTAAGAGGTGCGCAAACACCGTAGGGCATCAGCTAAAGCACTAGGGACCCTTTGTTTTTTGGGGGGTGGGGGTGTGAATTGAGGAGGGATGATGGGCTTGGTGAAGGGCAGAGTGCTGTGTACGTTGCGCTCGGCACGAGACCCTGCACCCTCCAAGGCTGCGCCCCCTCTTCACCTGTGAAATTTGTTTACAGGTTGGCACCAGCAGGTCATTGACCCAAAATGAATAAATCCCGTTGATACACAAACACCCTATTTTTCAGTCAATGCCCTGCTATGGAGTTGCCGCCAACAAACTGTTTAAACAGACAACAAAAGAAGATGTTTACATTAAGGAGCATTTGTTTTCTCGCAGTTTGGCTAGCGTGTCTCAAAACACCCACATTTGAACAGCTATTTGTGATCATGTGATGACTTAAACACTCTGTTAAACCTATTGAAGAAAGGACGGGGGGTGTTTGAAGCTAAAGTAAATGCAGAAGCGTAGCGGCGCATGCTCAGATGAGAATCGCCTACGTGGATTTTGGCTGCCAGGCAAGGCCCGCTGGTAATGCTTCAAGTATGCTCACGCCCGCTGTCCAATAAGTGAAGGTTACCATGGGGACAACAACAGTGCGGTAAACATTCTAAAAGTGAAAATTTTATAGGAATTCTGATACGCCTGAGGCTCTGAGCACATTGTTGAAAGCACTTCATGCCATTGCTTATAGATTAACCTTATCTACAAGAAGCTGTTCCCTGTTAAAACAAGTGCGCGCCTCGCGTGGCAGCAGGGGAGTTGGCCTGCGCGATTCCCTTGCCGGAGCGTGCGACCATATGGCGCCGCCATATGGCGCCACGCGCTCCCGCAAGGAAATCAACAGACATGCACGCGTTGCCATTGCAAGCAATGCAACATGTGCACGTTTTTGCCCCGAAAACTGTGCCGATGGTATTAGGTCTCTCTCCTATGCAGCGCATGCGTGCTGCGTAGGCGAGACCTAAAAAGCAGGGATTCCCAGATATATGGCCCGATTCACAGAACTAACTTAAGACAAAATCCTAAACTTACTACTTTTGGTATTCACAGAAGTTAGGAATTTGTCTTAAGTTTGTCTTAAGACAGACTTAAGACAGACTTAAGACAAAATCCTAACTTAAGTCTGTCTTAAGACAAAATCCTAACTTCTGTGAATGCCAAAAGTACTAAGTTTAGAATTTTGTCTTAAGTTAGTTCTGTGAATCGGGCCCATAGACTATTAGCTTAGTCTAACCTAGAGGTGACCAAGGTATGAACCACTGTCTTACGATCTAAACAATAAACAATTCATAAAAAGCTTCCCAAATAACTTCTTAGGGCCCGATTCACAGAATGAATTTAAGACTCAATCCTAAATTTACTACTATTTTGGTATTCACAGAATGCACTTACTACTTTTGGCATTCACAGAATGCACTTACTACTTTTGGTATTCACAGAATGAACTTAATACTTTTGGTATTCACAGAAGTTAGGATTTTGTCTTAAGTTTGTCTTAAGACAAACTTAAGACAGACTTAAGACAGATTTAAGACAAACTTAAGTTACAATTGTGTCTTAAATCTGTCTTAAGTCTGTCTTAAGTTTATCTTACGTCTGTCTTAAGTGTGTCTTAAATCTGTCTTAAGTGTGTCTTAAGTTTATCTTAAGTCTGTCTTAAGTCTGTCTTAAGTCTGTCTTAAGTCTGTCTTAAGTTTGTCTTAAATCTGTCTTAAGTCTGTCTTAAGACAAACTTAAGACAAAATCCTAACTTCTGTGAATACCAAAAGTAGCAAGTTCATTCTGTGAATGCTAAAAGTAGTAAGTGCATTCTGTGAATACCAAAATAGTAGTAAGTTTGGGATTGAGTTTTAAGTTCATTCTGTGAATCAGGCCCTTTGTGTGTACCAAAATGTTTCATCAGTGGATTATTTTGACCACAGAAAGGGTCATTTTGGCCCACAAACGTGAAAC
Source organism: Lissotriton vulgaris (assembly GCF_964263255.1). Lineage (NCBI taxonomy): Eukaryota > Metazoa > Chordata > Amphibia > Caudata > Salamandridae > Lissotriton > Lissotriton vulgaris. The sequence continues at coordinate 23,644 of NW_028249296.1, forward strand.
CTATCATCATGAAAACCTTGGACAGATTCAAAGAGAAGGTTCTCTGATATGTGTATACTGTGACCTCCAATATTATTGAATGCTACCAAACACGGCTCCTAATAGTCCTTAACGCGGCCGGCCCAGAAGGGTTGTAGGCAGCTCGCTGTGTCAGATTTGATCCTTTTACCCAATACTATATATTAACATCTTCATGATTGCTGCCGGCCTGAACATCGCAGGATGTAGGAGACAACAGCTGTGTACTACCTTCTTGCCTCAATAAAGGTTTAAAAAAAAAAAAAAAAAGAAAGTTGTCGAAATGTGGCTCATACTCTCATCCATTGCAGACATTTTAGACTGGTCATTTCATGAAAAAATGGAGAGGCTTATGTGAGTTTTAGGATTTTCATAAATTATTCAGGTAACTTTATGTGCTGCACAAACTATCTTGGCGCATGCCTATTTTCTCTTCGCATTCTAATAGCGAGCCTCCACATGTGACATTATATTTATTCAACAATCGTCAGCAGGCTCATCTTTAGGGAAATGTGAAACTGCGGTCTGCCTCTGGCTGTTACTTCTGGCCATTAGGCAGTATGAATCACTGTCCAGCATGCACTGCCCTACAGGCTGCAGGATGTGTAACTTGGCACGATAACCTGCTTCAGAGGCACACAGACATCAAGGCAATGAACGCTGCGTCAAATGAATGATTAATTCAGATGCTCTGCTGCATTGATAAACATATTGATCAGAGGCAAAGGAGAAATCAGACATCTGATTTGTGAGGTGACTCTTTGCACATGGGAGCTTTGGCGTAGAGCTGAACTTTTGATGCCAAATGTTAATTTTGAATTACCATCCGCTTGAAAAAAAAGCCTTTGTGGAAAAAAGACAGAGATATCTTTTGATTAGAGGCATTGCCATATCAAAGTTTGAGCTAATTTGCACTTCGCAAATTTCACGTAGTACAGCAGAAAAACTGCGCTTAATCACGTAGAGTAGCAACTAAATCAACAACATCCTCAGATGCTTTGGAAAAGCAATTTTACATGCTTAAAAGAATATAACCAATTCACAAAAGTTAAATTTTACAATTAAAAACATTAGACAATGAGAGAGCTGATGATTTTGCCCCTCCCAAACCTAGGGGGGGACCAAGCAGTTGACTTGAACACAAAGAGCATAAACAAAAAGCACCTTTTGTTGAATTTCAGTGGTGGTCCCATCCTCTTGGGACCACCCCCCAAAGCACAGTTATTGGCAAAAAAACAATCCCAACCAAAGGCCCTGCAAAGCATTATGGTATGAGATTAGCAGTGGGCAGTGAATATTATAGTATCCAATATAAAAATGATTCTACAAAGAGCTGCAGTTCACCTAGTTGTTACTAGATGTCTCTCACGAGTCAAATGCAAAGCATTGAAATTATTCTTACATCAAACTGCAGTTCCACTAGTCGTTACTATCCCTGGGCATAATACTACGCTACACTACCGGAGCATGCAAAGTTTTGAGCTAATTCTCACAAATTGCAGTAGTACAGTTCAAAAACTTGTAGCATAGCAACTAAATAAACAACATTCTTAGATGCTTTGAAAAAGCTATTTTACATGCTTAAAAGCATATAACCAATACACAAAAGTGAACTTTTACAATGAAAACATTAAGCAATGAGAGAGCTGATGATTTTGTCCCCCCCCCCCAAACTAGAGGGAGGACCAAGCAGATGCCTTGAACACAAAGATCAAAAACAAAAAGCACATTTTGTTGAACTTCAGTGGTGGTCCCATCCTATTAGGGCTCGTGAGGGACTTCTATTAACCACCAGTAACCACCAGTTGAACTACAGCTCTTTGTAGAATTATTTTGATATTGGATACTATATAATATTCACTGCCCACTGCTAATCTCATCCCATAATGCTTTGCAGGGCCTGTGGTTGGGAATGTTTTTTGCCAATAACTGTGCTTGGGGTGGTCCTAAGAGGATGGGACCATCACCTAATCCTTCAATAAGATGTGCTTTTTTGTTTTCAAGGCATCTGTTTGGTACTCCCCCTAGTTTAGGGAGGATCCCAAAATCACCACCTCTCTCACTGCTTGCTAATTTTTCAGTTTCAATTTTGTGAAAGTATGCACTTTAGCATATAAAGCTAGAGATACTTATTTTATCATAACTGGCACTGTGTAGGATGCTATTTGCAATTATTTTGTCATTTTTACACAGTGCAGACAAGTACACAGTGTCATCAGCTACGCTATGCAGCATACGTGTACTACGTGAAGTGAAGCTACGTGTAGTGCTGCTATGCAAAGTTCTCTAGTTATACTGAATAAGCCAATTACTATGTCATTATCATATCAAATCTCTTTATTGATGTCATAACTACACTTTCACAATTGCTTTATTAACTTTCTTGCTTTCTCAAATTTGCTTGAAAATGCATCATTTGCTCACTTTTTTTCAAAATGTTCCTGGGGATACAACCCCCACCCCCTTAACCCTCTTTATGGCAGTTAGGCTTGTTCGTTATGTTCGCTCTCCATAGGGTACTCATCCTGGACTTTTACGCCCCACCACTCTCAAATGTCATCAGCCAACACTGTAGATAAGGATATTAACAATTAATTAACTCAATATATTACTCTCACAATTGCAATCAGGCCAAATGTCGTATCCTGATGGACTGCCGGCAGACCGGCACAAAAGCAATTTACTTAAACCGATGCAGTGACAGGTTAGGCAAGCAAATTTATGGTAGACTCAGTTGACAAGTTCTGAAGAAGTATGTCCAACTTGAAGGAGTAACATAAGTGAATCTATGTGACATATTTCAAAAGAGGATTAAGGGCCCTATTTAGTGTTTGGCAGATGGGCTACTCCATCACAGCCATGGCAGTGCCCTGTCCACTGCATTCCAAGTGACAGAGGCTGTCATTTATGTATAATACGGTGCACAGGATATCCGCCCAGTTTGTGAGGGAGTATCCTGCACACCAAACTCTCAATAAGACTAGGTCTGTGCAATGTTCATGATGATAGGTGAATCCAGACAGAAAATAGTTTGCACTAAAAACGTAAGCACATTTTCCAACTCCCAGATTACATCGACACTTAAACTACAGATATACATTGCTCTCTTAAAGAAATTCTTTGACAAAGGAAGTAGAGGCAGTTGGGATTTTGAACAATCTTTCTACAAATGTTTTCTACATTTTAGGAGAACACTAACATAATAGCATGTCTAAAGATCAAGGGCTGCGTAAAGGAGAATGGGCGCAAATTCTGTTGTCTCCACTGAAACCCAAAGTCGCATCCATCATCCATTTATAAATATTAAGTCAGACCATGAGCCCCAATTTATTTATTCATCTAACCGATTTCCAGAGTGAAGCAGTCACTTTATAGGTATGCTGGTGATATATGTACTCCATCTAGACAGGGCCAGCAGTGAGAGTAAGACTAGAGGCTAGCACAGCTAAAAGAATTACTTGGGGCAAAGGCAGGCCTTCAAAGCCTTCCTAAAACACAATCGATTGGTAGAGGCTCTAAGGGCAGCTGGATGCATATTCCCAACTTGATATGGCTCACCTGTAAAGGCTCACCCGCCTAGACTAGCCTTGCGAAATCTCGTGACACAAAGGAGGTTGGCTAAGCTTAGCGAAGGCACCGCCCTGGAGTGTTTCTTTAGGCTCCAATACAAGGGCATAGGACCAAAGCCCTGCAGAGCTTTAAAGACAATACATAAGGGTTTAAAAGCTATTCTCTATGTCAGAGGGGGCCAATGTAGGTCTTTCATTGCCTCAGATACAGATACTGTGCTTGATCTATTTAATGCCACTGTGGCGGCGGAAGCCTGTTCTCTATATAATCTATTAAGAAGGTAGTCAGGTGCGCCAAGGAGCAGTGCATTACAATAACCCAGCCTGCTCAAAATAACACTGCACACTATAAGGAATTTGGCTTGAGAAGGTAGCAGAGGAAAAAGCTTTCCGAGACATCCAAAAAGTGTGAAACTTGTCCCGGCTACCTTGTTTTCATGTTAATCCAGGGAAAGTTTATCATTGAATGCAACCCCAAGATTGCGAACTGTATTACGTAAGGACAGCTCTTGTTCAGTGGGGAGTGGCCAGAAATTGACGAGAGGTGTCATGGGGATTTTTTCACTGCCCATTAAATTCAAGGGAGTTAGCATTCAACCAGTTGACCATGTCTGACCAGCAGTTCTGAAAGGAGCCAATAACATCCTGCTGTTTATCACTTATGGACAGGATCAGCTGCGTATCATCAGCATAGTTAACTAGACTCATCTTATGATCCTTAATCAAGGTGATAAGTGGTCTCATATTAACATTAAAAATTATTGGACTGGGAGCCGATCTTTGAGGAACTCCCTGTTGGACATATTCGGAAAGAGAGTGATAGGGAGCAGAGTGTCCACCTGGTACCTGTCCAATAGGTATGAGTTCATCCATTTCAATATGTCTCACCAATTATCGTCACAGCAAGTCTATTCAGGAGGATCTGGTGGTTCACCGTATCAATGGCAGATGGTAAATTGAGCATTATGAGAACTGTTTATTGACGAGAGGATCAATATTTCTGATAAAACTAGTTAAAGTGTTACTATGGGGTCATTTCTCCAGTCTTGTCCTGCTCTTGACACAACCAATCTCTTAAGTTTCGTAATACTGTAAATCTTTGCAGAACAGCCAGACGTCACCTATATACTTATTTCGTGACAGAACAATTTGCTTATTATTTGAATGTAGTTCAAAAGAGCTGCCCCAAAGCACAGTTTTCCAGTGCTTCTCCTATTGAACTTGAAACCTTTAGACATCATAGAGTAATATTAGTAATGCTTAGATCTGTCTCTGGACAAGGTTTTTCATGGCGCAGTTAACTCAAGAGTAAAGGATATTTGATGGTGACTTATGATGAGCATCAAGTAATGTTTCAACTGTGTTGATTATAATTTTCAAAGAATCATTGAAGAATTGTGGAAGAATGCTGAGTATCCAGATCATATATCTGGGCACACAGAGATTTCAGGACATGGCAGAGTAGGAGCAGCTACAGAATGGCAGGTTTCAATGCCGTATGCAAAAAGCCAATGTATCCCAGGAACCTCGCCTTTTGTGGGGGTCAACTGTGGGGTTCAGTCAACGAACTACAAACAGTAATCAATTCCAAGACATTACCTACAGCGATTAATTCTGGATAACTCCTTTACTGATGTCTTATTGGGGAAACTAGACACTGATCGAGGTGTAAGAGTGAAGTTCACTTTGCGGTAGCTGCAGGACAGTCTTCTGGTTTATGTCTCTTCTACAATAAACTGAGGATCAAGTGAATACCTGAAGTCGAAAATCTGTCAATGAATACATAGATGTACTGTCAAAGATACAGTCCTAAAGGTGAGTGAGAAGTAAAAGGAGCTGAGCTGTACTTCTTTCTGCTTTACTGCTAAATAGTTCTACTAGCATAAATCAACGCCCTCTTCACAAAGTGACAGCCAACCCGAATCAACTGAGCAACTTCTGATCCATCTCCCTGCTCCCCTTCCCAGCCAAAGGGATTGAGAAGGTCATCAACAAGCAACTCATAACCAACCTGAGACTTCCCCTTCTTCTAGACAACACTCAATAACAATTCAGAACAAACCAAAGCACTGAAAGAGCACTCATTGTTGCTACTGACAACAATTGAATCATTCTGGACCACGGAGAAACAGCAGCTCTCATTTTGATCGACCTCTCTGTGGTCATCGACACTGTCTCCCATAACACCCTCCTCAGAAAACTCCATGAGATTGGCATACAAGGATCTGCTCTCAAATGGATCTGTTACTTCCTCATGGGAAGAACCCAAAGGGCCAAGCTGTCCCCTTCACACAAAGAACCTGATATGCGGAGTTCCACAGGGATCGTCCCTCAGGCGCACCCTTTTCAACATATACATGATACCACTCGCCAACATTGTGCAATCACAATATATCACCATCATGTACGCTGATGGCCCTCAGCTCATTTTCTCCCTGAAGAATAAGACCACCACCACCAGAACCAACATCACCAACTGCATGACCATGGAAGCAGACTGGATGCAGACCAACTAGCTGAAGCTCAGCTCCAACAACGCAAAAGTACTGGTCTTTGGCAACAAGACCTTCCCATGGGACTCCACCTGGGGCTGCTGGAGATAGGACCAACACCTAAAGACCACACACGTAATCTAGGGATCATCCTAGACAACAAGCTCAACAGAACAGCTCAAGTCACCACAGTATGCACCTCGTGCCACCACATACTATGCATACTGTGGAATATTTTGAAATGGTTTCTTTGGAACACTAGATGTACCATCAAACAAGCACTCATCACCAGCAGTCTGGACTAAAGCAACACTCTCTATGCCGGAATCTCTAAACAGCTCCTACAAAGACTCAAGACCAACCAGAACATTGTTGCAAGACTCATACTCGACCTCCCATGCCGTACCCGCATCGCATTACACCTCAGGATGGTTTAATTGCTTCCCATTCACAAGTGCAGCCAATTTAAACTTCTCACACACAAAGCCCTACACCACATAGGAGCAGAATACCTGAACAGCTGCATACACCTCTTCCAACCCACCTGACATCTACACTCTCTGTCTCACTCTCACTCGCACACACTCTCCGTATCGGCAGAAGAAATCTGGAGGTCGTTCATTCTCCTAAATCGCTCCCAAGACATGGAATGACCTTCTCAAGGCACAGGAGCCTCCTCCTCGCTTCTTGAGTTCCCCAGGAAGCTGAAGACCGGGCTCTTTATATAAGTACCTTGGGGATCACACACCTACAGACCTGCCCAAGCACCTGGATACCCTCTTGGGTGATTAGTGTGGTATGCAAATTAACCTAACATAACATACTACTGTTTTCCCTGTTTCTGTATTTTTTTTGTATTTAAAGCATCCTTCTTCATATCTGACATTTTTGATGAAGTTGACTTTGTATTCTTGAACTCGTGATTCCAATAAACTGTGCTGTGCTGAAATCTCTATCAACCAACCTCTACCTTTCACAGCATACTTCCAAGCTCCCTGTCAGTCACTGCCAGTCATGGTTCCAATACTTTTTTTTAATTACAGTTACTCCTCTGCAGAGATGGCTCCTTCATTATTAAAAGACAATAAAGGAACCTCAATACATTTGATTTGTACATTTATCACAGCAAATAAACAACAACACACGGGAATACCCTTCACTTTGAGAGCTGATTTGGACCTGGATCTCAGACCATCCTTCAATATGTTCTTCCATCTGTAAAATGACCATACTTTATTATTGATCATTGTGGCACTGTGCAGTGAAATAGGTACCCTGGGGAAGTCTGACCCCACATATGCATTGTACCTGTAGGCGAATCGCGTTGTTATTGCAGCTCCTTCTGCCTTCCCGAGTTGAACGGGAGGCTGATTGGGCAGGGTTCACCAATAGGGAAGGGAGGGGAGGAGTCAGTAGCACACCACAGGGTTTAAAAGTATTGGCGTCTGCGTAGACTTGCACCGGGCACGCCAGAAGCATGTCAAAGGTAAGCCCATCGGTGTCAGTCCACGGCCGGATGGGGCCTGCCACTATGCCCAAAAATTCACTTATTCATCCCAAGAACTAAGACTTTGGACCCACAGGCTAAATTGAAGACTGACTCTACAGTCAAAAACAATTTAATAAGGCTTGGTCTATTAAATTCTGAACCAGCAAAGGTACCCAGCGATCTCTTGCGTGAAACACCTTTAAATAATTATGAACACGCTACGCCCATGACACATGCTGCCACACCTAAGGAGCTAAATGTAGTGTATCTAAATACACGCTCTATGGTCAAACACCAATTAGAAATCTTCAACCTTCTAGGCACAGAGGCCCCAGATGTACTGTTACTGACAGAAACTTGGTTGACAACGGAATCTACTCCAGACATAGTAGCAGCATTACCTTGAAACTATTATTTCCTACAGACTTCAAACTACTGAAGGAGCTGAATCAAAAGCAGACGCATGACGCGCAAACCAGCCAGGAACAATGCAATAAGTTCCTGTCCTTCTTTTTAGACAAAGTACAAGACATCCTGGCAGACATTGACAACTCCCCCTTTAACCAACATGTCAAGGAAGGGGTTGAGCCACATGAAGATAGGGTAGAGTTCATCACCTCCTTCCAAAATCTCGACCTGGAGACTCTGCGCTGCATCGCAACAAGAATACAATTAGGCTCACCAGCAGATCCATGTCCACCAAGGGTTTTTAAACTTGCACTTCCAGCGATTGAGGGAGAAATTCTCGTCATGATGAACCTCTCGCTGGAAACAGGGAAGGTCCCCAGGAAATTTAAGGAAGCAAGAGTAATCCCCCTGCTCAAAAAGACAGGAGCAGATACCACCAACATGAAAAACTACAGGTCCATATCCCAACTTCCCTTTCTGGGCATAATCATGGAACAATACGTTCTGCAAACTCTATCAAGGTTCATAGAAGAACACCAACTCCTCGGGGACAGGCAGGCAGGCTTAAGGGCCCACCATATTACCGAGCTGGTGATGCTGTCAGTACTAGATGAAATTAGGATCACAGCTGACAGCAAAAATGTGTGCTCGAAAGTCCTCCTCGACATGTTGGCAGCGTTCGACACGGTCAACCACTCACACCTTCTGGAAAGAATCCTGGACATTGGCATTGGGGGGACAATTCTACAGTGGATCACATCCTTCCTGATGAATCGCACCCTAAAAATACAGATGTGTGACTGTGTGTCAGATAGGGGGTCCATCACCTGTGAAGTCCCACAACGGTTGTCATTGTCCCCACTACTGTTCAACATATACCTCAGACCACTAGTGAGGGACCTGGCCCAGATTGACTGCCAGGTATTCAATTATGCGGACGAAACACAAATCATCCTACAAATAGAAAACACCCCGCAAGCCCATACACGCGTGAAAGACATACTGAGATTTGTGGTAAACTGGATGACAGCCAACTCTCACAAGATCCGTTCTCCGCGGAAATGCCTTCGCTAGAGGTGGGGGTGCCTCAAGGATCCATCCTGAGCCCCACCATTTTTAACATTTATGTGGCCCCTTTGGCGAAGGTCGCGGAGGCATTTGGAGCCCGGGTCATTTCATACGCTGACGACACCCAGCTCCTGTTCACCTGCAGGAAGGGAGAGGTTTTTAATGGCGACAGAATCAGAGATTGCCTGAGTGCCGTTTTTGCATGGTTTCAGCACCAGAACCTGAAATGTAACTCGGATAAGTCCGAGTTGCTCTTTTTTGGTTGTGCTGAGGACCCTGGATGGAAATCGTGGTGGCCTTCCGACATGTTCCCCCCTGAGAAACCATCTGCCCAAGTAAAAAATCTGGGTGTGGTATTCGACGACAGTCTTTCTTTTCGTCCCCTCATCACGGGCCTGGCGGGGAAATGTTTTGGTATCTTGAAGATGGTGAGGAAATTTCTCCCACTGCTTTCCCTTCAATATCGCAAGAACATCGTGCAAGCACTCGTGGGTTCGCGTTTAGATTACGCTAACGCACTTTTCGCTGGTCTGCCTAAATATCTGGTATCCAGATTGCAAGTTGTCCAAAACTCGGCGGCCAGAGCCATCTTTGGCCTTCCACGGAGAGCCAGTGCCTCGCTACTGCGCGGCAGGCTGCATTGGCTGTCTATCCCCAGCAGAATCAGTTTCAAGGTCCTTACGTTGGCGTTTAAAGCCCTCCACTGCATTGGCCCAGCTTACCTCAGGAAGCGGATTGTTCGCTACGTTCCCCGGAGGAGTTTAAGATCTGCTGACCTGGCTAAAGTGGAGATACCAGTGATCAAACGCGTGCGGATGGGAGGCCGGTCTTTCCAGTTTATGGCGGCCAGGTTGTGGAATGAGCTCCCTCTATCACTCCGCAAGGCTAATAATCTTCTGGCCTTTAGAAAGGAGCTCAAGACGCTCCTATTCTCCACCTAACCAGTGGGCCTACAGTGTTTCTGCCGCTGGGTTTTTCTTGGTTGTGTTCAGGACTCTCTGCCAAAGCGCCGGGACACCCGATCTGGGTAGCAGTGCGCTCAAGAAATACAGTTCTAACATAACATAACATAACAAGATCAATCCTGATAAAACAGAGATATTGGCTGTCACTACTACCCATGGACCACCCAGTACTGGGCACACGAGCTGGGAGACACCCCATCTCCAGCTCTGGTGGAAAAAACCCTGGGCATTAAAATATATGCCAAACTCTCAATGGCCAATCAAGTATCTACCGTGTTCGGGACATGTGTAGGTTTGCTTAGATTGCTGAGGAAATTATCTCCCATCCTCTCTTTCTCAACCATGTGGATGGTGGTGGCCGCCCTGATCCTGTCACGACTTGACTATGGGAACTCACTTTACATCGGAATGCCAGACAAGCTGCTGGGCAAACTCCAGGTGGTTATGAACGATGCGGCAAGGCCAATTTTAAAGCTACCTAGACGCACCCGGGTCTCACCCCTACTGTAACAATTGCAATGGGTTCTCATTAAACAGAGGGGTAGATTCAAGGGCCTCTGCATCACCCTCAAGGCCCTGTATGGTCAGACACCAAAATATATTAAAGAATGTCTGGTGAAATACGTTCCCGGCCATACCCTAAGGTAGGTCACGGAGGGCCTACTAAAATGTCCACGGTTTAACTACATCAGCAAGGGTGGCCGCGCCTCATCCCGCAACTATGGAATAGGCAGCCATGCCAGCTTTGCTCCGAAAGAGCCCTCCTCCCGTTCAGGAAGAAACTGAAGACGCTCCTCTTCACAAAAGCCTGAGCATAGTACATACTTCTTAGAGACAACACTCACTCTGGGACTATAGTGATCTTCTTGCAGCGCTTAGAGACCTGTTGGTATTAAGCACTCTATAAAGCACAATTAACAATAACAATAACTTCCTGAGAAAAAGAGGAGGTGGGGTAGCAGCAGCAATTAAAAATCACCTCTCCTTCAGCGCCATCTCCTTAGGAGTTGCATCGGTGGATAGTCTAACTTTAAAATTGGATTCTCCCTCTTCCACACTGGTGTGTGTTCTGATGTATAGGCCTCCAACAGTGAATTCATTAAAGAGCTAGCAAGCTATCTTGCACCACCAACCATAGACTACACAAAAATGTTGTTAGTTCGAGACCTGACCTATTGGGCAAATGAGGAAGAGGAGAGCAAGGGCTCCAAGGAACTCACTGACTTGCTAAAAAATCAGAATCTTGAAGGACACATACACGAGCCCACACATATTAAAGGACATGCACTTGACCAGCTATGGACCATCAATCTCTCAGTCCAGAATTTAACAGTCAAGTCATGTGTCTAGGCAGATCCCCATCTAATAAATGTTACCTTAAATGATCTCTTATTAGCCAAACCTTCAGCTGGCCGAAATCAAGGACCAGGAGCTGGAATCGTATCAACCTGTCTGATTTCTACAATACTGATAAGTGTGCAAGAGGGATGACCCTGCTTGCAAGTGGGAGCATGATTACGCTAACACGTGAGTGTTATCAACTGGTTCAAGTTCACTTCTTAAAAAATGAAACTCTTTGAGGCAGATTTCACCCATAGGTTGGATGCTTTACTGGTCATTCAATGCATTAAACAGCATGCATATTCATCAATAAGAATCCATCCAAATATCAATCAATTTTATGGTTCAATACATCATATTTTCAAAAACTAAATTCATTTCGGGAGAGCTATTACACACTGGCAACTGAAGGCAAGTGAGATACATGCCCCTTTACAACGTAAAGCCAGTTGTTTGCAGCGACATGAGGCTACCAAGTGGTTCTCTTCAGAGTTGAAACTAGAAAAGCTAAGAACTCGCCAGCCTGAACGGAAATAGCGGAAAACCTACATGATAGAAACAAGGTAAATATATGTAAAATCCCTGACAGCCTATAAAGCAGTCATTAAATAGGCAAATAAAGCCTTTTTACTAGAAAAGTCTTAAGCACGGAAAACAAAAATGTTTTTAATATTGTGAAGGAACTATCAAACCCGTACCGAATAACACCTGCTATTACTCCTTCGCAGGTATTGTGTGATGATCTTAATTGCTACTTTGCAAACAAAATTGGGAAAATACAAGACTCTATTGTTCCTAGCCCACTGGACTGGAAAGTCCAACAGCAAGATATCAATCCCTCTATGTTCTCTACCTTCCATGGTATAAATTTAGAACATCTCACAGAACTAACAAATAAAGTCAAATCAGGCTCACCTAAAGACCCATGCCCCCTGCAATACAAAAAGACATCTTCACTATTTTCCCAGATAGCAACTTCGCCTTGCTCAACCTTTCACTTATGCAAAGTGTGGTCTCTCGTACTTTTAAAGACGCAGTTATAATCCCGCTTGAAAAGAAGCTGGTATGGATCAGTGACAGTTAGACAACTATAGACCCATCTCGCTTCTCCCTTACCCTGCAAGAATTCTTGAGGCACATGTAGCTAAACTACTCTGTGCCTTTATTGAAGAGACCAATTTCCTAGATCCCTACCAAGCAGGTTTTCGGCCCTCTCAGCCGACTGAATCAGTCATTCTAAGTGGACGACCTGAAGGAAGGGGCAGACAGGGGGTGCACGCAAGAATTGGTCTTACTCGACCGGTCGGCGGCATTCGATACCATGGATCATGCGATATTAGCGGATAGAATGGCGGCAGGTCCAAGAGACACTGACTTAGAATGGATTAAATCCTTTCTGAAAGATCGTACCCAATTTGTTAGGCGTGCACCTCACAGCTCTACAATTGTCACCACTACCTGCGGGGTGCCACAGGGCTCCTCCCTGTCCCCCACCTTTTTAACCTCTATATGTGCTCCTTGATCCATTGCCTCCAACAAACAAAGGTTAAGATCTACGATCACGCGGATGACATGCAATTGATTTTTTTCAATTGGCGAGACTCAAAACTTCAGAAAGATCAGGAGATCAGGAGATTTTTCACAAGGCAAGCAAGCATGGTATTCATGATGGCCATTATTCTGTCTAGAATTGACTACGTCAATGCATGCCATCTACCTAGGTCTCCCCATTAACCAAACCTATAAGCTTCCGCTGAAACAAAATCAAGCTGCCAGAATCATCTACCAACAACCAAGGTACAGTCATACGAAGCAATTGATGGAGCTCCACTGGCTTCCCGTCGTACAACGGTCCATGTTTAATACGGGCTGTATTATCTTTAATGCAATCAATGACAGGGACCCCAAATTTATTTCTACAAATATCCATCCTTACCTCCCAAAACAGAATCTCAGATTGGTACAAAAGAACCTGTTGACGGTCCCAAGATTTAAGCCCAAAAGAATGGGCGGCTCACAATTTTCTAAGCTGAGTTCCCAACGCTGGATCTCCATGCTGATTGAGATCAGCCAGACGACTGATTCCATGTGTTTTGGAAAAAAATCGAAAACCTGGCTTTTCACTTAGGCCTATTGCTAGATACGACTTCTGTGATGGCTCTTAACTTAGTGCCAAAAGACCTTTGGTGTACGTGCGCTTTTTATAAAGTCCCTATAACATAACATAACATGCTGCTTGACCAAAGTCTTCTTTAAGGATTCTACAAACAAGATATATATGTGCATTCATAGAAATTAAATGTATATTTCTTTAACTGATTGTCATCTGGAAGGACGCAGCCTTGAATCACACAGTGAATGCTCAATATGCAACAACTGATTCCTACCAGTGGCTTCTGGCGAAGCACTGTGTATTATGCAAACCTGGTCAGTGGAAGTGGTCATCACACAAGATAATTTCTACATAGTAAATACTCACAATTTTGTAATGAATAGCTGCTTAAGACATTGTTGTGGCCTTGAAAGTGTGACATAGATTAAGATTAGGTATGCGCAAAATTATAGTAGGGGCGTGTGAAATGACTGGGGGAGCATGAATTCATCCAGATGGTTGGTAGGGTTAGCAGATGAGCTTGAAGAGATTAGTAGAGTGGAGAGGGTACAGCTTTCAGAGAAGGAGCAGTTGCGATCGTTAATATGAGTTGCAATCAATTTTCAGAAAAACAATCACAGAGATTGAGGCAAATATGCAAATATGCATGGAACTTTGAAATAGTTTGTGCTCAGAGAGGAGGCATGCAGAAGATGGAAGGAATCGCAAAGTCCATTCGAAATAATGAAAGGAGAGAGCGTCAGTCAGAAGTTTTAGGCAGAGAGCATTTATCATACTGAATTCAGAAATAGCAAGGTTTCGTTTAGGGATAGCATGATATTTTTAGGTTCAAAACTGTGGAAAGAACCAGCACAATTTGTATGCAAATATAGTGCTATATTAGGCACTAGAGTCAGGCGAACTGTCTGTCCGCTGTTACGCTACTACTAGGCCACGGCTCCAGCAAAGACAGCAGATCCGCTCGGGGGTTGGAAGAATAAAGTAATGACTAAACACATATACTGGGAAATATCAAAAGGTTTAGGCTGTACTGAGGTAGCGAAGTGAGATAAATATATGGGTAAACAATTCTAACATTGAGAAGGAGATTCTATAAGTGCTGGAAATACTCTGACATCCAGGACCCCCAGTCCTAACAATGTTAACCTCCAAAGTCTATTTCCCTACTGTTGCTTACGTTTCATTGGGAAACATTACATCTGATCTCTACAAAGTTCAAATTTTTTCTTACTGTTGCTCAGATTGAAGTGAGATGAGTAAATATGGCCCCCTCAAATGTCCAATACTGTCCCTCCTGTTTCTCAAGTGGGAATGGAAACAGTTACAATGACCCCTCCAAAATCCAACATTCTCCCCACTGTTGCTCAGGTTGACGTGGAAAAGTAAATCTGACCCCTCTAAAGTCCTACACTTTCCCTATTGTTGCTCAGGTTGGAGTCTGAATAGTAAATATGATCCCTCCAAAGTCCAACAATCCCCCTACTGTTGCTTAGGCTGGAGTGGGAACAGTACATCTGGCCTCTCCAAAGTGAAAAAGGTTCCCTACTGTTGCTCAGAATGGAATGGGTATAGCATATCTAACCCCCCCTCCTTGAATTGCAAAAGGGACCCCTCCAATACCCAAACAAGTATCCTACTGTTTCTCTGTTTTGAATGGGAATGGTAAAGCCATCTGGATTTCTGCAATTTAAAAAAAAAGAAAATTGAATAAAGGACTGAATTGAACTGAAGACTCTCCGTTTGCTGTTTCTTTGGGAAAACAACTTTCATATTAATGTACTTACTAAGGACTGTCAATATGAAATATTTGTTTGTTAATTGAAATAAGGAATTAAACTTTGAAGTGTGCAGACCAAATCTTAGGAATAGTAAAGCTGACCCCTCTGTGCTCCTACCTCTGAAGTCCAACACTGTTGCTCAGGTTGGAGCAGGAACAGTAAGTCTTATTCCTCCCAAGTCCAACATTTTATCTACTATTATTCTGGTTGAAGCTGGAACAGTAATTAGGACCACGTTAAAGTCCAACACTTCACCTACTGTAGGAGCCGGAATTATAAATCTGGATCCTCCAAAGGTCTGAGAAGCTTAGGTCTTATAATTGCTAATGGGAGGTTAAAAAATGATATTCCAGCAAATTACACGCATATGGCTCCAACTGGGAGATCCATTATAGATTATCTAATTATTTCAGCAGATTTCTTTTGTATGGAAGTTTTGGGTACTGATTTTAGCGACCAAATGTTGATCAGTTCCAAATTTAATTTTATTTGTGCTAAGGTAGGTCCCTGGAACTTTAAAGGCAGCATAGTACGGTTCAATGCAATAAATGGTAGAATTCCCTGGAATACTCAAGCGACCGCTAAATTAAAAGTGAACTTAACAGCTTTGATAAAAGATCAGCGCTATGTAGTAATGGCTGAATGTGACTCTCCTCAATTTGATTTACTTGAAGCCTTTTCCCATAATGAAGGTTCTTTGGCTACATTATGTAAAACATTGCATGCTTACCTTAAATAGGGAAATAAATAAATTGGTGAGGGCCCAGTTCCTGAATCATTCTTTTTTTTTTTTTTTTTTTTTTATTGAGTTTTTTTGGCATCAGCAGAAGAAAAAAAAAACATCCAATCAACAAAGAGGAACAATAATATGATTCCAATTCATAATAAGCAGAATTGCCCAAGCTAAAAAACAATTGCTGTACACTGTAAGCTATAAATCAAGAAGAATGCAAAGTAGGGAAAAGATAAGAAAAAGAAAAAAAAGAAAAGACAAGAAGGAAATAAAGGCAGTAAACAGTAACTCATTATAGATAAAAAACCTGAAGCGATAACAAAAGCATTCAATTTCCTATCCAATTAGTAACTGGGGACCATAAGTTGCGACCAAATGTCTTCTTTCTTATACCTTTCAATTTGTATAATGCGATTTCAAGATAATACATAGATAAAAGCTTATTTCGCCACAAAATAATATTTGGTGGTTCTTCATCAAGCCAGCCTGACGTTATACAGAAACGAAAAGCAGACATACATATGAACATAAATCCGATGGCTGGGTCTAAAATCAAATTAGTCGCGTTTTCTTCACAACCAAACAAGACTAAAGATGCGGTTAATTTAACTGGAATAAACAATTCAATTGTAAGGAAGTGCTCTACATCAGCAATAAATCTTATCAATTTCGGACATTCAAAGAACATATGTATTGCATCGGCCCCATGTAAATTACAGCGATTACAACTTGTCCCGCGCCCAACACTCCATTTAGCTATCTTCCCTGGTGTATAATAGAGTCCGAAGATAGCCATGTAATGCTGACTGATGAGTGATCCATTCATTAAGACATTTCTAGCGATTGCTAAGCTTCTCTCTATGTTTACACAAGAAATATTCAGTTTATTCTGCCATTTGATCGCTACCACCTCTAAATCATCCTCCCTCTTTTCCAAAATTAATTGATACAAAAATCCGATTCTCTGGCGGTTTTTGATCGCTTCTAAAATTTCAATATTCCCCAGAAAAATTAAAGACTGTGACAATTTCTGCAGGCAAAAACTACGTACCTGAAGATATTTAAAAAAATCAGAACGAGGTATTTGATAAGTGTGCATCAAATATTCAAATGATACAAAGTCCTTCTCTGTAAATAAATCTCCCAATTTCTTGATGCCTAAATTATTCCACCTATACATTACTCCATCCTGAAATATCCCTGGCAAAAAAGAGCAGTTCTGCAGAGGTGTATATTTCGTTAGATTTACACTGAGTCGAAATTTTCTTTTAACGGATCGCCAGATAAAATAGGCTGTATCAAATATCTTGAATTTAGTCTTTTTATAGTAACTTGGCTCTATGATCCGATTTAGACATTGTTTTGCCTCTGTCCCCAGGAGCATTTCATAGATTGATGGGGTCAGGAAATCTTCTGTATGATCTTCCGGTAGTAAAAGTACGCCCATATGTTGCATTATTGCCATCCAATGATATAGTTGAAAATTTGGCATACCCCACCCCCCTCTATCTCGAGGTAGTTCACAACTTTTTAGCGCTCTCCTTGCCCGGCGGTACCCCCATAAAAATCTGGAGCTCATTCTTTCTAAACGAGCAAAATAGCCTGATGATATTAACAATGGTATGGCTCGAAATATGTATAGAAATTTAGGAAAGATAAGCATTTTTATCAAATTACTTCGGCCTAGTAGGGAAAGCTTCAGATTGTTAACCCTTTCTAAAATTCTATTAGAAGATACTATTACTGGATCTAGGTTAATAGGAATAATGTCCTCAATGGTAGCGGAGATTTTAATTCCGAGATATGTGGCCTCTTTATCTATCTTCATTTCTCTGGACGTCCAACCACAGAATGTATAAGCTGAGTTTTATCAATATTCAATTTATAGCCAGAGAAACGTCCAAATCCCTCCGCTGACTTTATAATATTAGGTAGTGCCATGTTGAGTTCTGCCGTAACCACGGCTATGTCATCAGCATAGGCACAAACATTTATTTTCCATCCATTTAATTGTACTGGTTTAATTGCAGAATTCTTTTCCAGCTTTCGGATAAAAGGATCGATGTACAAGGCGAATAGCAAGGGGGAACAGGGGCAACCCTGTCTCGTCCCCCTTGCTATCCGCACCAGCCCTGAAAAAGAGCCCGAAATCCGGATTACTGCAGTCGGTTGAATGTAGAGTGTTCTTATTGCTTTGATAGACTCTCTAGGAATCCCCATCTTCTCCATTACTGACCACAGAA
The DNA here is from genome assembly GCF_964263255.1 of Lissotriton vulgaris. Classification (NCBI taxonomy): domain Eukaryota; kingdom Metazoa; phylum Chordata; class Amphibia; order Caudata; family Salamandridae; genus Lissotriton; species Lissotriton vulgaris. Next base: position 41,861 of record NW_028249296.1, read on the forward strand.
AAGCCCAGGTGACCCTGTCAAACGCTTTTTCGGCGTCCAACAGGGCCACCCCGACCGAGGAACCAGTCCCCTGTGCCCAGTCAAGCAAAGATATTATTCGCCTGACATGGTCCGTGGTACCTCTACCCTGTTCCTGAATCATTCTATCGAACAAAGTAATCTAATAATCCTATTAAAGAGGAAAAGGCAGAGGGAAAAAACGCTCCTTAAAACAAATAAAAGAAGATAACGCATGAGTGCAGTTGAAAGAGGCTGATATATGGATAGATGTAGCCTGATTACTCTGTTAAGTTAGCATGAGATTTTTGTGTGTTTAAACGCCATTTTTCCTTTCTGCTGCTTTTTGCACACGACACACATCTGCTGCTTTAGTTTTGAGCCTAGTAAAATGTTTTCGGTTCATACGAGAATAATATGTTGTTACACTGATATCAGCCTTGCTTGGCGAGCTGTGTCTGTACAGTGAGTGCTGAAACCTTCAAGGATATCTCAACACAGTAGTTGTTATGAGCACTTATCTTGGCACGTCCCTAGACATGACATACATGCAGCTGCAGCCAAGTTCTGGCTTTAGGCGCGTTTTATATTGCTTTGCACAAGAGCATAACACACACGTGATGGAGTTTCGCATGCAGAGAGCTGGTTGCTGATGATGTGATCCCTCACCACTAGGATCTTGAGGTATGGGGCCGCTCTGCTAAAACCCAAAAGAGACCTTCTTAGATATAATATAATATACTAGCTAGGGATGGTGAGAATTAGGTTTTGTTAAACCCTATTCATTTTAGCATAATACTATGCCTGCACCGTTTGTGTTCTATGGACTAGTGACTATGCTGATTACTTTGTTTCTTATAATATGCTTGCTTGTATTAGCTAAGATACTGCGCTTGAGAGCACGGCATTAGTGAATAAAGATTTCAAATATGCACGTGTCCTCTTATACTCCTTGTTCTGGATTGAAATGATTGTATAACGAAAGAGTATTCATGTGTTCCACGTTACCTGAGGTGTACTAAGTTCATGTTCTGGTTTGTCTAAGCATTGGGAGTTTATGATGACCAATGAGACACTGTTTGCTAGTCTGGTAGGGGATTTTTGGGTACTAAGGTGAGTTTTGGTACACCCTAATTCACTGAGGTTCCAAGCCTCTATGCACAATTCTGTCTGAGCACGGAATCCCTGCGACATGGCGCCCAATCGTTGGTGGTCTTATAGCATGATATTTGAGTAGTACATCATTCAGTCCTTAACACCTTCACTATTGTTTCCGGTTAACAGTGGTGTCGGATAAACCTACCTATATTAGTATAGGTCTTATCAAGCTTGAATCTTTCTAAACGGTTTCCTTGAATTACTACCCAGTTGTGCTACAGGGTTGACTACCTTTCTGTGTCACTATGGCCGCAGTGGACATTCCGCAGCATAGTCGCATTGCGGTACGCAATCATTTGCAAAATTATAATGCTCCCGTGGATGGCATGGCGGTCATAATGGTGGTGAGTGCGGAAGCAGCTTACCCATACGAAATGTTTTATTCGTGGGTGACCTTCCCAGCTGGGGACGGTACTTCTGGTGTGTTTCATACGTACACTCCCACTGTTGTGCCAAATGAATATACTCCTTATAGGGCACAGGAGGTTCCTATTGATACTTGGCAGCATCGAGTTTGGTTTAATGGCGCCCTACCCCATGCATTAGCAGCTCCGAGGTTGGGTCCTTTGTCCATTCCAGGCGCTACTTGGCCTGTTTTGGCTGGGTTTACCCCTCATCCTCAACATGGAGCATGTTCAGTAGCTGAGTTAAGACAACTACATGTAGTCGCAATTAGCGTGATTAGGTCGTTAGTGCAATACATCACCGGCAATCTCCCGGACGGGGCCCCGGGTGGTGCGGCGCATCCTGCCGGACAGAGCGGTATGAAGCTCAGTCCCGTTATGGTCAACGTTGTGATGGGCAGGCGTCCCCAGGAACAGGATGATTTTACTTTCTGGCTTGCCGAGAAGTTTGACCAGCTGGAAGCTGTATTTCCTAACACGTCTCCTGGTGAAAAACACAGGATTCTGACAATTAGCTTGCCAAAGGATTTGACTAAGCATGGGCGGAAAATCCGTTCCGCTCGCGGATTTTGCGGATTTTCGGTAAATTCGCAATCCGCGAGATTCATGAATTTCCCGCAAAATCCGCAAATTCGCACGCAGCGGATTTTTTTTTCTTGGTGATACAATTTTGCGGCGTGCGGCGTTCACTTACCGTCATTCAGCGTTTGCCGAGTTGTTTTTCTCGATATTTTGCGAGTGCTGTGCAATTTTGGATCTTGCTGCGGGATCCCGCAGGAGTTTGTCGACCGCGATTACGTCATCGCGGCTTGGCACTTTACATAGCGAGAGTTTGTCAATGCGAGTACGCCGTGATCACATATCGCGTGAGTTCGCAATTGTGAACACGTAGATGCGGCGGGCAGCAACAATCTTGCGCTCGCGAAAATCCAAAATTAGCAATTCTGCACAAGAAATCCACCAGCAAGCAGCATAAACCTTCTGAAAATTATGATTTTTTATCAGAATAACTCCTCAGGTTGACATTTGCCTGCACTTTTTTTTGCCAGGAGTCCATTTTGGGGAGGGGGGGGTTGGAGGAAGGAAGTGCCCCACAGTCTCCAACTTCCTGTTCCTGTCCAGCAGGCTCCTCCCAGTGCTTTGACCATCTCCTGGTCACTTTTCATTTGGATCTGGAGCTGGAAAGATTACTTTTTGTGGATGCTGCTGGATATTTGGATTTGAGGCCTTTTTGACTATCTTTGGATCACTTTTGGATTAGAAATTTCACAAGTACATTTGTTTGGGGCATTACAGTTGCTGCAACTACAATTTTGGAATTTTCGATTTTTGGGCTGTTGTTGGGGCCTTTTGCCCATGGGTACTCAGTGGTGGGTGAACTGAGTCTTTCTGTGGGGTCTCTTTAATAAAAACATCATGGAGGGCCTGGATGGTTTGGGATTGTGCTGATTTTTCTGTGATTTTCGTTTTTTTGGGCTGTTGTGGTGGCCTTTTCACCAGGGGTAGTGAGTGGTGCATGGGCCTAGTCTTTCTGTGGGGTGTCCTAATTTAAACATCATGGAGGGCCTGGATGGCATGGGATTGTGCTGATTTTTCTGTGATTTTCTTTTTTTCGGCTATTGATGTGGCCTTTTCACCAGGGGTAGTGAGTGGTGCATGGGCCTAGTCGTTCTGTGGGGTGTCTTGAATTTAAACATCATGGAGGGCCTGGATGGCATGGGATTGTGCTGATTTTTCTGTGTTTTTCGATTTTTTGGGGTGTTCATGGGGACAGGCCATGTGGGTGGGGGACATTTTGAGTGCTGCTACAGGCAGGCCCTGGCCCTGTGCTGGGAGGCAGGGGGCCATTTTGAATGCAGGCAGTGTTCTTAGGTCTGCAACCATTTTGCCTAGCTTTCAACCTTTATGCCCAGGGGTAATGAGTGGTGCATGGGCCTAGTCTTTCTGTGGGGTGTCTTGAATTTAAACATCATGGAGGGCTTGGTATTGTGCTGATTTTTCTGTGATTTTCGATTTTTTGGGCTGTTGTTGTGGCCTTTTCACCAGGGGTAGTGAGTGGTGTATGGGCCTTGTCTTTCTGTGGGGTGTCTTGAATTTAAACATCATAGAGGGCCTGGATGGCATGGGATTGTGCTGATTTTTCTGTGTTTTTCGATTTTTTGGGGTGTTCATGGGGACAGGCCATGTGGGTGGGGGCCATTTTGAGTGCTGCTGCAGGCAGGCCCTGGCCATGTGCTGGGAGGCAGGGGGCCAATTTGAATGCAGGCAGTGTTCTTAGGTCTGCAACCATTTTGCCTACCTTTCAACCTTTATGCCCAGGGGTAGTGAGTGGTGCATGGGCCTAGTCTTTCTGTGGGGTGTCTTGAATTTAAACATCATGGAGGGCTTGGGATTGTGCTGATTTTTCTGTGATTTTCGTTTTTCTGGGCTGTTGTTGTGGCCTTTTCACCAGGGGTAGTGAGTGGTGTATGGGCCTAGTCTTTCTGTGGAGTGTCTTGAATTTAAACATCATGGAGGGCCTGGATGGCATGGGATTGTGCTGATTTTTCTGTGTTTTTCGATTTTTTGGGGTGTTCATGGGGACAGGCCATGTGGGTGGGGGCCATTTTGAGTGCTGCTACAGGCAGGCCCTGGCCCTGTGCTGAGAGGCAGGGGGCCAATTTGAATGCAGGCAGTGTTCTTAGGTCTGCAACCATTTTGCCTAGCTTTCAACCTTTATGCCCAGGGGTAGTGAGTGGTGCATTGGCTTAGTCTTTCTGTGGGGTGTCTTGAATTTAAACATCATGGAGGGCTTGGGATTGTGCTGATTTTTCTGTGATTTTCGTTTTTCTGGGCTGTTGTTGTGGCCTTTTCACCAGGGGTAGTGAGTGGTGCATGGGCCTAGTCTTTCTGTGGGGTGTCTTGAATTTAAACATCATGGAGGACCTGGATGGCATGGGATTGTGCTGATTTTTCTGTGTTTTTCGATTTTTTGGGGTGTTCATGGGGACAGGCCGTGTGGGTGGGGGCCATTTTGAGTGCTGCTACAGGCAGGCCCTGGCCCTGTGCTGGGAGGCAGGGGGCCACTTTGAATGCAGGCAGTGTCCTTAGGACTGCAACCATTTTGCCTAGCTTTCAACCTTTATGCCCAGGGGTAGTGAGTGGTGTATGGGCCTAGTCTTTCTGTGGGGTTTCTTGAATTTAAACATCATGGAGGGCCTGGATGGCATGGGATTGTGCTGATTTTTCTGTGTTTTTCGATTTTTTGGGGTGTTCATGGGGACAGGCCATGTGGGTGGGGGCCATTTTGAGTGCTGCTACAGGCTGGCCCTGGCCCTGTGCTGGGAGGCAGGGGGCCACTTTGAATGCAGGCAGTGTCCTTAGGACTGCAACCATTTTGCCTAGCTTTCAACCTTTATGCCCAGGGGTAGTGAGTGGTGTATGGGCCTAGTCTTTCTGTGGGGTTTCTTGAATTTAAACATCATGGAGGGCCTGGATGGCATGGGATTGTGCTGATTTTTCTGTGTTTTTCGATTTTTTGGGGTGTTCATGGGGACAGGCCATGTGGGTGGGGGCCATTTTGAGTGCTGCTACAGGCAGGCCCTAGCCATGTGCTGGGAGGCAGGGGGCCAATTTGAATGCAGGCAGTGTTCTTAGGTCTGCAACCATTTTGCCTAGCTTTCAACCTTTATGCCCAGAGGTAGTGAGTGGTGCATGGGCCTAGTCTTTCTGTGGGGTGTCTTGAATGTAAACATCATGGAGGGCTTGGGATTGTGCTGATTTTTCTGTGATTTTCATTTTTTTGGGCTGTTGTTGTGGCCTTTTCACCAGGGGTAGTGAGTGGTGCATGGGCCTAGTCTTTCTATGGGGTGTCTTGAATTTAAACATCATGGAGGGCCTGGGTGGCATGGGATTGTGCTGATTTTTCTGTGTTTTTCGATTTTTTGGGGTGTTCATGGGGACAGGCCATGCAGGTGGGGGCCATTTTGAGTGCTGCTACAGGCAGGCCCTGGCCCTGTGCTGGGAGGCAGGGGGCCATTTTGAATGCAGGCCATGTCCTTAGGACTGCAACCATTTTGCCTAGCTTTCAACCTTTATGCCCAGGGGTAGTGAGTGGTGTATGGGCCTAGTCTTTCTGTGGGGTGTCTTGAATTTAAAAATCATGGAGGGCCTGGATATCATGGGATTGTGCTGATTTTTCTGTGTTTTTCGATGTTTTTTGGGTGTTCATGGGGACAGGCCATGTGGGTGGGGGCCATTTTGAGTGCTGCTACAGGCAGGCCTTGGCCATGTGCTGGGAGGCAGGGGGCCATTTTGAATGCAGGCAGTGTTCTTAGGTCTGCAACCATTTTGCCTAGCTTTCAACCTTTATACCCAGGGGTAGTGAGTGGTGCATGGGCCTAGTCTTTCTGTGGGGTGTCTTGAATTTAAACATCATGGAGGGCCTGGATGGCATGGGATTGTGCTGATTTTTCTGTGTTTTTCGATTTTTTGGGGGTGTTCATGGGGACAGGCCATGTGGGTGGGGGCCATTTTGAGTGCTGCTACAGGCAGGCCCTTGCCATGTGCTGGGAGGCAGAGGGCCATTTTGAATGCAGGCAGTGTTCTTAGGTCTGCAACCATGTTGCCTAGCTTTCAACCTTTATGCCCAGGGGTAGTGAGTGGTGCATGGGCCTAGTCTTTCTGTGGGGTGTCATGAATTTAATAGATTCCCAATCCAAAACCGGTAGTTGGGATACGCACTCCTTTCGTAATCTGGTGTACTCAAAAAGTTCTTTATAGGTGGGTGGGTTATAGAAAATTGTTTGACGCACTGTTCCCTCGAGAAAAGTGTCTCCCCAGAGCACTCAATGCCAAATGTTCAATGAAAATTCAAAAGCGTGTAAATAAGTTCAAGATGTCTTTTTAATTGTTCATTTTAGTTTCATTTCATGATTCATCTCATGGTTTGTAAATTTTCAACTCGTTGGCCCAATGCATTTCGGGCTAAGCCCTTCTTCGGGGGCCCTGTACAATTCTGTAAAGATAGTTGGGTACAGTTTCAACAACAGAAATTCGTAATCATGTCCTGTTATGCAATTATATACAATTTTCATGAGATGAATCATGAAATGAAACTAAAATGAACAATTAAAAAGACATCTTGAACTTATTTACACGCTTTTGAATTTTCATTGAACATTTGGCATTGACTGCTCTGGGGAGACACTTTTCTCGAGGGAACAGTGTCTTGAATTTAAACATCATGGAGGGCTTGGGATTGTGCTGATTTTTCTGTGATTTTCGATTTTTTTGGGCTGTTGTTGTGGCCTTTTCACCAGGGGCAGTGAGTGGTGCATGGGCCTAGTCTTTCTGTGGGGTGTCTTGAATTTAAACATCATGGAGGGCTTGGGATAGTGCTGATTTTTCTGTGATTTTCGTTTTTTTGGGCTGTTGTTGTGGCCTTTTCACCAGGGGTAGTGAGTGGTGCATGGGCCTAGTCTTTCTCTGGGGTGTCTTGAATTTAAACATCATGGAGGGCATGGGATTGTGCTGATTTTTCTGTGTTTTTTGATTTTTTGGGGTGTATAACTGAACTGATGTTCCTTTGTCTTCCATTGCTTTTAGGTGCACAAGACTCAAGAGAACCACCAGTGCCAGGAAGAAGCCCTGCAGCGGTGTGTGTGTGCAGCATAACGTCACACAACGTCACGTCTGGCCACAGACAACTCTGCAACTCGTGCAACTGCGGCCTGCTGTTCTGACCTCTGAAGAAGATGGCCCCCAAAAAAGTTCCCCGTAGCTGCTCTAGCAAGAAAGTTGCCAGTAAGGAGCAGAAGAAGCAAGTTACCAAGGAGACTGGTGTGCCGCCCGCCACATTTTTTGGGAGTAAAAAAAAAAGTACGCCTGCAGCAGCAGCGGGATCTGCTGGGGACCAAGCTGGGAGCAGCACCCCCGCTCCATTGGGCTCAGTGCCACCACCACCACCACGCCAACTTAAGTCCAAGCCCTTGAGTGCTGCAGAGGCACTTAGTCTAGTTGTTCAATCACCATCGACCAGTGATGTTGGCTCATCGCAAGAAAGTAGCAGGAATGTCCCTCAATCAACACAGGTTGTTGTAACTCATCTGACGAGTGTTGAACAACCACAGCCGCAACAACAACCACATGTGCAAGTACAAGCCCAAGTACAAGTGGAAGGAGAGGCAGCGCAAGGAGATGCGCAAGCAGAGGTGCATGGAGGGTCACAAGTGCCCATAATAGTTGTTCCTCCCGAAGTAGGGGCACATCAGGAAATCGACAATCAAGGCGAGATATCATTTGACGAAGCCACTCCTCCTGATGATCATTCATTATCTTCCACACCCTTAGCAAGGAAGAGATCAAGGGTGGTGTCTACATCTTCTTCAAGCACACCTCCTTCTGATGATATGGATCAAAATTGGGAACCAGCACCACTGCCGTCTGAGAGTGAGGCACACCATGATCTGACAAAGGTAGTTAAGAGTAAAAGGATGCGCGTCCAAAGTCTCATAGTTATGGAGTGTGATGAGGCTCAACAAGAAGTGGCGGATACTGCTGCTGATTAAGACTCTCACGACGACGACCCAGTCATCATAAAGGTCACTGCAGCCCCACCGGGCATGCCGCAAACAGACATTTTGACCCTAGCCCGAGAAGCTGCTGAGCGTGATGATGATGTTGTCGACGGGGAGGCAATGGAAACACCACAATCATTGGAGTTAACTAGTACACCAACACGTACGGCTTCCATATTTCTTCCTCGCCAGAAGGGACCTCCATCCACCTTGACCTCAATTAGTGGTGGTGAAAGTGCACAACGTACTAAAGTTCGGCAATCCACATCCTCCACTTCATCTGGCATTAGCAGCATGACCACCACCACCAGTATCGCCGCCTCCTCCGGCCCCCACAGACATTTCAAGTCCCCAGTTTGGGACTTCTTTAGTGTTTGCCCAAAAAAGGAAAACTTCGCCATTTCTAGCATTTGTAAGCTTGCAGTTAGTCGTGGTAAGTTTGGTACCAACTATGGTACCGGAGGCCAGAGAGGTCATCTTAGGAGACAGCACGCTGTCCAATGGTTTGCGCACCTAAAGGAGATCAAGGAAGCCCGAATTGCAAGTCAAGAAAACGTTGAGGTTTCATCTGATGATGACGAGGAGGAAGAAGACGTGTCAAACACTTCACTTACACCCAGTACCCCTGTCAGCAGCACTCCCCATGTGAGCCACACTAAGAGTGTGGGAGAGAGTGAGACACCAATGCGAAAAAGTTCATCAGCGAGCGTAACTGGGTCAAAGAAGTCATCATCATCCCGTAAATGCTTGGTCCAGGGCAACATTAGAACCATGTTGTTTTCAGAAGCGCCTTATGAACGCAAGCACCCACTGACGCGTCTGTATAACACTAAGCTGGCTAAAATGCTAGCTCTGGACCTTCTCCCTTTTTCTTTTGTAGAAGGGATTAGTTTTCTAGAATTAGTGGCAGCGCTCTGCCCTAAATGGAAGGTTCCTAGCCGGTTCTATTTTGCCAGAGTTGCGGTTCCAGCACTACATTTAGATGTGCTGGAGGTGATTGGGGCAGCTTTGCAGAAGAGTGCTGTTCACACTATACATCTGACAACAGACATGTGGACCAGTGGCGCAGGCGCTGATTACATGTGCATCACTGCACACTGGGTCTCTTTTTCAGGGGTTAAAGCAAAGCTAAACGCAGGTGTTGACCCGGACCAAGTTTTTAAAGCTGCTCGGAAACATGCAACACTAGCCATGTTTGGCTTGGAGAAACGTCACACAGCAGAAAACATTTTGAATGAGTTTAACACAAAGGTCTTTCACTGGCTGTCCCCAAAAAAACGCCAGATTGGTTATGTTTCCACGGATAATGGCGCCAATGTAGTTAAGGCCATGGAGCTGGGTCACTATTTCAGAGTGCCGTGTTTGGCGCATTGTATAAACCTGGTTGTTAAAAAATTCTTGAGTGATGAAGACAGTCCAGCGTGCGAGTTAGTGGCCACCTGCCGAAGAATGTGCAACCATTTCAGCCATTCTTTTAAGGCCCGGAAGCATCTGAGGAGCCTGCTACATGAACGTCGAATGCCAGTGAAAGCACTCATCCAGGAGGTGCCAACACGTTGGAACTCAACCTTCTACATGCTTGAGCGTCTGTATGAGCAGTATACGGTACTCGATCACTATTTCTTAACACTGGGTACAGCTCAGAAGGACCTGAGGATAGATGCGGCGCAATGGAACATAGTTAAAAGCATGACAGACATGCTTCGTCCTTTTAAGGTCTTCACGCGTGCAGTCAGCAAGGAGGACTGTAATTTGAGAAAAGCTATCCCATTGTGCATGCTGGAGCACCAACTGAAGGCGGTGTCTTCTGTGTTCCAAAAAGATGAAAAAAAACAAGACCCTTTTGTTTTGGCGGAGAAATTATTAGAGCGCCTATGTGGTGATGAACGTCTTAAAATGATCCACTCAGAACAGCATTACATGTGTGCTACTATTCTGGATCCACGCTACAAAAAGGCGCTGGCAGGCCGAGCATTCTTTCCTTTTGCTGATGAAGATGTTACAAAGTACAAACGTTGGCTAGCCTTGTCAGCCAAGAGGTTTGAAAGAGAACGGCAGCACATTGAAGGAAAAGGCAGTAAATCAGCATCAGCAGGCCATCCCCAGTCAAAACAATCCACTTCTGCACCTGTGGCTGTGGCACAAGTGACTTCTCAGCCGTTAAAGACACCGGCAACCGGATCATCTGCACCAGACACAACAGTAACATTGGATGCAGAAGAGGATTGGCTAACTCGGCTTGGGTTTGGTTCTCAAAAGGTCACAGCAAAAAGTACGCAAAGTGGAGGAACCTTGGAGGACCTTGAGTCGATGGGGCAGGACTATCTGAATGACTCAACAGAGGTCTATGTTAATGCTGACCCATTGGCGTATTGGCATGGGAAAAAAGAATTGTGGCCACAGCTCTCCAACCTGGCTATAAACTACTTGTCTTGCCCACTCGTGGTGGAAAACGGGAGTTATGACCTAGCTGCACAGCGCGTTTGGACCGAAGGCCGAGAAATGTTGTAAGTATGAGATTATCCTTTTTGGCTGTTTGGGGGTGTTGTGCTTTTTTGCGGGTGAGTTGGCGGGTCTTGGGGCATTCCTGGGAAGGTCTAATACCGGATAGAAGTGGTTTGGACAAAATCCATGCAGAATGTTATTTTGCTATTTCTGACATTTTGCTCAATGTAGCGTTTTCAGGGGCCTGTTTGGGGGGCTTCCTGGTGTTTGTGGGTGGGTTTCGGGGTCTGGGAGCACTGATGGCTATGGATACTTTAGATTGCAAGAGGTTTGAAGCAAATCCATGGTGGCAGAGGGGAGTTAGGGCCTAGCTGTAGAGCGCGCGCGGAGTGATTTTGGAAATTGGCAAGAAAATGACTAAGTCCCCATTTTTGTACTTTTGCTTTTTGGCTGTTTGGGGGTCTTCTACTAGTTTTCGCCTGGGTTGACGGCTCTGGGGCCATTGCTGGGAAGCTCTAATACCGGATACAAGTGGTTTGGACCAAATCGGAGGCAGAAATTCTTTTGCGTTTTTGCTGACTTGCTTGCCTTTGAGGTGCTCTTTGGGGGGTTCCGGGTGTTTGTGGGTGAGTTTTGGGGTCTGGGAGCACTGCTGAGACAGTCTAATCTTGATTGCATTTGCTTTTCAGGAAATCCGTGGTGGAAAACAGGAGTTATGACCTAGCTGCACAGCGAGTTTGGACCGAAGGCCGAGAAATATTGTAAGTATGAGATTTTCCTTTTTGGCTGTTTGGGGGTGTTGTGCTTTTTTGCGGGTGGGTTGGCGGGTCTTGGGGCATTCCTGGTAAGGTCTAATACCGGATAGAAGTGGTTTGGACAAAATCCATAAGGAAAAGCCTTTTGGCACTTTTTGTAACTTAGGGTTCGTTAGGGTTAGCCCTAGCAGCAGGATTGCATGTGTTTCGGGGTGTTCTAGATTTTTGCAACTGAGTTCTGGGGTCTAAGAGCACTCGTGAGAATGTGTAATTTTGGTTGCAAGTCATTTGAAGAAAATCCATGGTGGGAAAGGTGGGATTTGGCATAGTTAAAGAAAGCCTTTACCACTATTCTTAACTTAGGGCTCGTTAGGGTTAGCAGTATTTCTATTGCATGTGTTTGGGTGGGGGGGTTTTCGAGTCTTGGAGCGATGCTGGCTATGGATACTTTTGCTTGCTTGCAAGTGGTTTGAATACAATCCACGGTGGGTAAGGGGGTATTTGGGCCTACTTTTACTTTCAAAGTACGTTTTGTCACCAGTTTTCTGCTAGGCCTCGTTTTTTGAGATCTGATTGGGTGTCTTCTACATTTTTGCGACTGGCTTTAGTAAGGGTCTGGGTGGGAGCACTGCTGGGAAGGTCTAATTTTGTTCTAAAACACAGTTTACAGTACACCTAGCTTGATGGGAAAAATCCGCTAAATTAATTTGCCCATACTTATTTATCCTTCAAAAGGAGACTCAGACAGAGTACGTACTTTCAAAAATATTGTACTGTCTATTAGGAAACTCAAAGTGTGACTTTTTGCACTACACAGCGTACATACCTTATATTTATTTATCAGTGGTGTTGTAATATCACTTCCTGTTTTTCATGCAATAATTACAGGCCGGGTTTCAGTCTGTGCAATGGGGAAAAAAGGATGGAGTCAGGCTTCACATTAGCGAGCCGCAATTCAGCATCCGCCAGGCAGGCAGTGGACAGGGTGTCTTCTGGTCACCAACATTGATGGATGAAGCGTCAGCTGGAAAGGAGGAGTGCCGCTAATAAGAGGAATTGTTTGCTGCATGCAACTTACTTACCAAATTCAACAGGACAACTACAACAACATACAGATACAGTATCCATTGTTTTCTTCTATGAGTGTGACTGCATTTCTTGGATCTCTCTCTGCTTCTAAATTGATCCCTACAGCCATTCTATAGGTTTTACTTCGGCTATTTTTTAAACCTAATTTAATGTAAGAAGTGTTTCTCTGAGTGGAGAGATATGCAAGTGAAAACCCTGCAGCCCTGTACTGTCGCATTCTGTCATTCATGGTTGTCGAAAGTACGACTTACTTTTCAGTAACAATGCATGCAGTAGTGCATGCACTTCCATTTTTGTCACTTAAAAGATTTATGGTTAGCTTTGTACCCAAAGATTTCTTTATCTTCAATTATTGTTTGTCCATGCTGTGCTTTTTTTTCTTCTCTCAACAAAACCTACCCAAAAAGAAATCCCCATTCCCATCCATTTTCCAAACCCTAACCCTCTTCCCCCGGGCTGTGTGGTTTTGATTGATGTGTGACTAAATGACATCAATAATTCCACACACTTGCTGGGGAGGATAAGGTCATAGCAACAGGCTGGTGAAGGAATCCGAGGATATATTCTAGACTTACTCAGCTTCAGTACTATTTCTTGTAGTAGTAGCCAATGTCAAAAAAATTCAACGCAAGTACTAGTTATACTTTCAATACTTTACCATTTGTTAGGCTACATTGTGGCACTGTTCTAGTGTATTGTCACCTGCTATATTCTCTATCGTACTGTTCTAATGCTACGGTAAGGACAAACAAGGTTTCATTTTCTTTTTTTTCAGATGCTGCAACTGCCACTGTGTAACACCACTAGTACCAACGCAATGATGACATTTCATCCGCCCAGGATTGCCATATCGCCATTTGACGTGCAGCCAGCCCTGTGCCGAGCCCTATTTCCAAACACAAATTACAGGTATGATAAGCGTTTGGGGGAGGAAGTATAATAGAGTATTAGGAGAGACGAGAGACTGACGCTAGCACTTGTAAAGTCCTAGGACTATTGAATTCACTTACTCTGTGAGAGGCACTTAGTTTTGAAAACATTTGGGCAATTAATTACGCAACTTAAATCAAGATGACACTTACGTGTCACCAAAACAAAGTTACTGTTAAACCCCCACCCACCAGCCTCAAAAGCAGTAAAAAAACACGTATGCTAAGATAGAGTTTAAAGTATATTTATATCCCTGACAAAAATAATCTCCCACAAGACCCAACCCACCCCCACTCCCTAACCCCAACGAATGTCCGTGAAAAGTCCAAAAAAGTGAAAAAACCCAACTCCCAATTCCCACCCCCCAGAAGTCTTTAAAAAAGGGGCAAGGGACAGTCTCCTCCTACTGCTGGCTGCTGCTGTTGAATTTATGGGCCAGGTCGGAATGCTCCTTGCGGAGGGTCTCGAGCAGGGTTTTGGTGTTGAGCAGCTCCTGCTTGAGGTAGGAAACCCTCAGGGAAAGGCGGTGCATACGTTTCTTCCATCTGCTGTGAGGGGCAGCTGATTTCTTCGCTCGGCGGTGGTGGGTGGCTGCGGTACCCCGGCTCCGTACCGCTGGAGACCTGCGCCGTCTGGGTGACCCAGGGAGCGCGGAGGAGGATGCAGCAGTCCCTGTAGATATAGTGGTAGACTGCGTGTCCCCTTCCTCCTGGGCCACCAGCCGCCGATATTCAGCGACAGTGGCCTCCAGCCTCCGTTGCCGGGCCCGTGTAGCCAGCTCCTTCCGGCTTGGTTTGGAAGGAGCATCTATATGAAGAAAGAAAGACATAGTCTGTAACCAATGCTCTTTAAGATTAACAAAAAATGATTAAGCAGAAAGTTGTGTCACAGTAGAACTAGCAACTTGCAAGTGCAGTATATAACTATTGTGGCCAGTATCTATCTAACCTCCCACTTCTTCACCCTTGCTCTAACATCAGTGAGAGTTTAAGGAATCAATTCTACGAGCACTATGGACTCACTCCATTAGAGTCGACAATGACAGTACACCAGTCTTATTCTTCTTCTTCTCTCTTGTTTAGCAAAATTGGTACGTTAACTTCTGCAAGCCGGCATCATGCCAGCGCAGTCAACTTGCACCCGAGGAAAACAGACGCCCGCCATGATGAGTGAGACAGACTTGCGTTACTGTACCAGTCCAGTACATACAGGTGGTGATGCTGTTACTTTTCTATTACGGGTGGCACTGAGAATACACTGTTACAAGGGCTACTGCTTAATTAATTTAAGTTTCACCCTACAGTGCCAATGAATTAAGCATGGGCGAATTTTAAGGATTTTTGTTTTTTTGCGTGTTTGCGGGGTTTTTTGTGTTTTCGCAGGTTTTTTTGCATGTTCGCAGGGCTTTTTGCATCTTCGCGAGCCGCTTGCATAGCGAAGTTACCCATGCAGTCGTTTATGGGAGAGGGAGAGATAGATAGATAGATAGATAGATAGATAGATAGATAGATAGATAGATAGATAGATAGAAAGAGAGAGAAAGAGAGGGAAAGAGAGAGGAGAGAGAGAACGAGAGAAAGAAAGAGAGGCCGGATCTCTGAAGGGCCAGATTCCTGAGTTGCCCCTACAGAACATACAGCTTTTAATTTTTAGCAAAATGCATATGAAAATTGTGTTGTAAAGGTCTCTTTTAGTTTAACCCCTCCTGACAACTCAAAATGGGTGTATTTGCCATCCTCTCCCTTCTTCCTGTTTTTTATATCTGTAAGTGCTTCCTGATGAGGTTTAATTCCTTGGACAGGTGCCTCGTTGCCTACTTGTAACTATTCTCTGACCCTGCTTCAAGGGTCAGAGCAGGGTCAGAGAATAGTTGCAAGTAGGCAACGAGGCGCCAGGAAGCAATTAGCAGCAGGTGTCCAAGTTGAAGTTAATTTGTTTGTAACCCTTTTGTAAAAGGTTACAAAGAAATTAGGTTCAACTTTTGCACCTGCTGCTGTAACCCTTGCTTGGCCTGAAAATTCGTCCCCGCTGATTCGCGGATTTTACCGCGATTTCGCGAGATTCGCGGATCGCGAAATCGCGGAAAATCCGCAAATTCGCCCGCGAAACGGATTTTACGCCCACCCTTACAATGAATACTAGAAAAGGAAAAGGAAGAAGATAAATAATCTGATTATCTATAACTGCACATGGTATGTATTTACTTACATATGGGATGACTTTAGGTGCTTTGCTTTTTATTGAGTGAACAGTAATACATCCACACATGAATGACCGAGTTCTACTAAACTTATTAACAGAGGTAGTGAGTGGCCATAGTAATAGCCGGATATATGCTGTGCTTGCAATACAAACTACTGCTACTATGCATGGTAGTATTCAGACAAAATTACAACTTCTTTTCCTTGCCTTTCCTACACTGGGACGGACGTACGGGTGCGGTGTTACATGCTCTTCAAAGTAACACTTAGTTCATCCAGTGACTGTCTACTCTCTCTAGATACACATATGCTATCTAAGAGTCAGATAGTACCATGATCCAGGCATCCATCCATTCAAACTATGGGGCAGATTAGGATTGCGGATTTCCCGCATCCTCCGGGCCGGCGGAATCCACTGCAGCGGACTGAAAAAGACCCCCCGCCAGATTAGGATGGCTGGGGGATCGTTTTTCAGTCCGCAGCTTTTCCGCCGCGGTCGCCTCCCGTCCGCGGCGGAAAAGCACTAACATGGCTGGCGGTGTCTATCAGACACCGCCAGCCATATTAGGATGTCTGGAGGAACACATGCCTTTACACGGCGGCATTTCCGACGTGCAAAGGCATACGGATTTTTGTTTTGGGCCCTTTGCAGGCCCCCAGAGGTGAATAGGGGGGTGGGGGGTGCACATGGGGGGTACCTATGGTACCCCCCTGCATTTGCCTGCACAAAGCAGCAGGCACCACGCGGTGCCTGCCGCTTTGTGCATGCAAATGCACAACTTACATTTTTATCATTGCGGCGGGTGCTGCTTCAAGCAGCACCCGCCGCAATGATAAAAATACAGGGTGTGACCGCCAGGGTGGCGGTCACACCCTAATTACCACGGAGGGACCGCCACTGCACCTGCGGATGGTCCCTCCTACTCAATGGTGGCGGACAGACTCAGGTCCGTCCGCCATCATAATAGGCCCCTAAATGTCAATCATTCTTCTTCATGTCTCTCATCTGGACAAATTACGTTTTCTCACGGGGAGCAGCACACTATGCAGTCTGCAATCTCAATAAGTAAGGAATATAAGAGCTTACCGCTGCCCGCCACTACCGTGGCAACCCGCACAGCAGTTTGGTCCGGCTCCGGCACTTGCACCGCCTCCTCCCCAGAGCTTCCCTCTCCACCTCCGCGCTGGGCCCAGCACCAGATGTTCCACCTACAAAGTACATTTAAGAATGTTAGATGTCATAGACATACACCACTCACTAGCATTTTGTCTAGGAATAAAGAAATGTGAATACAGAAACCAATCTAATAATTTGTGACTGTCTACTCTAAAGTAAAATTTTCCAGTGAAGGGTCTAGTCTTGCTGCACTTTTTGGCACAACTGATGAATGCTTGCTTTTTAACACGCACAATTTTTCTCATAACAGACAGAAGCTTCACTTCTAAGAAAAAATCATCATCATCACCACTAGGACAGAGGGACCAACGACTCATCACCAAAAAGACAAATTAAAGTTCAAACCAGGTGAGGGCTCGGCTCGCCCACAATAAATGTGTGAAATAAATAACTATTAGCACTTTTCCATTTTTAATCAACCGTTTCTGTTTTATGACAAGCTTGATTTTAATAAATATTTTTACTTTTAATAAAGCTTTAAAACTTAAATAGACTCTGTGGTTTTTGGTCATGAGTGAATGAGCAAAAGGTTTTGCAATTTGTAAGCATGAGCCCGTGCCTCTGACACTTCTGGACTCTGACTCTGTACTCTTGTCCTGCATTGGATAATAATCATCATTGGGGATCAATCATCGATGAATTCGGGAGCTAAATGACTCTGCCACACTATCTAGTCAGTAAGGAGATTGGGGGTTCTTCAAAGTCTGATATCACTGAGGTATGTGGAAAGTCTACCTGCGCCTATTATAATTGATAAACAATGCACTATTTAGTGTCCATAGTTCTGTTTGTGCAGATTTGTCCCTGCAACAGTAGTAGAATGGATTGTCCTCCTATCCAAACCAAAAGTAAAGTAGTATCTTATTCATTCTTGGTGGTCATTTACCTTTTTATTGTTGGCAATTGTCAAAGCATAAACATTTAGAAGACTTGAAAAGACATTATGGACAATCCCAGAGGACGGCACTCAGTGCATAGAGCTATTGCTGACTAGAATGGGAGTCCAATGGAATTGCCAAATGTGCAATCTTACTTAGCTACACAGACAGACTAATAAGAATAATCTAGTAATACCACAGGGAGTCATAGTCGAGGCAGGATAAGAATTTAGATACAGTCTACAAGAAGATCAAAGACGATTTAGAAAAAATCTAATGAGGAACGCTAGGAAAAAATAGGTACTCTATATTAAAATTAAAACTTAACGGGGCCAGCAAAGGAGCCCTCGACTGACCGATCCTGTTCAGCAGCAGCAGCAGCCTCCTCCAATGCCCTCTTACCCTGGGGGGAGCTGATGTACAACATGAAAGAAAGAAAGACCAGAAAACATGGATGAGATTTGTCAACCAAATCAAACATTTCAAAAGAACAATAACAAAATATTTTGGCGAAATAGCAAATAGACAACTATTCCACTGGATATATTGACCGATCTCATGTGGTCTACTACGTTATTAGTATTGCTTGATTTGCGGATCGTCGACTTGGAAAGTTCTTATGTAACTCACTAAATAAAGTACTAAAAAGGTTTGCCTAGGACTGGCAGGCAGCAGTCCGCAGCAGGCGAAGTGACAGACAAAGTCCATTGTGATTGCAGATCAGCGACAACACTAAAGTTTCCTACTACATTAACCAGTCATTAAAATACTCAAACTATCAATCCACCACCACTATTTCTTCTTATCGCCATGTGTACAAAGGAAGGACTGGACTTGAGTCTGTAGGGGCTGATTTAGAAGCCCCTTGCGGCTCTTTTGCTCCATTGTTGCGTGACTTTTGTGACGCAGCGGCAGAACAAAAGAGGCGCCATGGTGCGGCGTATATTAACAACGTGGCGCATATGGGAGATGCATCACGTTGTAAAGCCCTGCGCCATCAGGGGGCGTTCCGGCGCAAGGGAGGGCGTTCCTGCGCAGGAATGCATTGTAAAAAATGGCTGAGGGAAATCTACAAGATTTCAATCAGTCACTTTGAGGACAATGATGCGTGACTTAAACCCTGCGCCTGCTTGAAGCAGCATTGGGGAGACAGGGCACCTCAGAGCATTGCTGAAGCTGCGCCATCGTTGCGACGCAACTCCAGCAATGCGCCGCCTTTACGGTACAGATGCGTAACGCTTTGGTGACGTTTTGGGCATTGTAAATACGGCGCACCATGGGTGGTGGTGGCGTGGCGCACAATTACTGGTGCATCCCTGCTACTTTGCAGGGATGCGCCGGTAAATTAATATCTGACCCTTAGTGTCTAGCATTAGGCAGTTCTTTAAACTACACTCATGCATAATTTCACAGGCCAATGAAATGAGCACAAAATCGAAAACAAATAAGCATAGTAGCAGCGCTACTGAGAAGGAGAGCAGTGCCCCTGAAATGCACAGAAGATTTTGAAATATAATTTACCTACAATGTAATCAGCAGCATTATTGCTCTTGGTAAAAAACCAAAATTTGCAAGATAATAACACACAGAGCAGGAGAAAACATAGTAAAGAAATAGCTACTACTACTCACCAAGCCCGGGGATCTCAAGGCCGAGCAGGTCGAGCAGATCGCGTTCCCGGCCCAGGACATCCGTCCAGCGGTGGGGGGCCTGGTTGTAGCTGCGCCGGACCCGAGTGTGGTGGTACATGGCACGGCACACCTTCTCCCACCGCTTCCGGCGCTCCTGGATCCCGTACCCGCTAGCGATCTTGCCGCCTGCCATGATGGTCCTGGGGAGGCGGAGCTGAACATACAAAATTAGTGCGGCCACCTCCTCCGGGCTGAAGATCTCCCGGGGTGCGACCTGCTCCCCCCTCAAACGCCCGCACGGGAGCCGGGCACGGGGTGCGGGACCCTTCCCCTTCTCGGGATGCTTCCCGGCTCCCTTTACCATGGTCTGGGCAGAAAGGAAGCTATATAATAAAGAAAATAGAATCGGGAAGAGAAGAAAAGAAAAGAGTTTAAACAAGTAGTTTAAAATTAACCAAAAGTAGCAGAAAACACAAAAATATAGAGCTAGAAAAATAGAGGGATAGATAATAAGTAAAATAGATAAAAAAAATTCAAACAAGCAAAGAATGGCAGAGATTCAGAGCGGATAGAAGAAGCATGCCCAGAACCATAGCAATGAATGAGAAACAAGAAGGACGCGCCCGTTCACGACCGCGTGGGTAAAATCGCGCGAGATTTTCCTCGCGAACAGACGCGAAATTGTACTAGCGAGCCGCACACTTTGCGAGATTACACATCGCGCCCAGAAACGGAAATACGTCATGCAAACAAGATGGCCGCACCCGTGAACGACCGCGAGGGTAACTTTGCGCCGTTGCGCTACAAGCGGCTCGCTAAAACGCACAAAACCTTGCAAACTAACACGCCGCAAAAAAACAAATCGCATATTCGCACGAATTCGCGGCTTCGGAATTTAATCTTGCGTAAGTTCGCGCCCCGCGAATCCCGCGAAATTGCAGAAAAACGAGTTTTGCAAAAGTGAAAGCACTCAGCAGGTGCAAAAGTTCAAACTCATCATTAGTAACCATTCCCTGTAGTGCTTCCTGACTGGGGCCCCTCCAGAGTTCAGTTGCTAGTTGCAACAATTGTATGACCCTGCTCTGACCCTCACAGCAGGCTCATAGAATAGCTACAAGTAGGCCACAAAGGTCCTGGAAAAAAAAAATGCACTGCAACAGAAAGCAAATTACTGATAAGGGAGCAGGTGCCAGACTGGAATTTTAAAACAGTGACACATTAATTAACCAACCGCAAATTAATTCATGTCAGTTGAAGCAGGGCAGGTGTGCTTGCTTTTCCCCCCATAATCTACAGTTATGATGAACCAGAGGGTGGCATTGATGTACCAGAGGGTGGCATGGGTGAAACAGAGGGTGGCAGTGGTGAAACAGAGGGTGCTGGGAACCTGTGATGATGAACCAGATGTAGAAACAACATAGTCGCGACCGTTGCGAGCCGACAAGTAAGTTCGCAATTGCGAACTGGTACCAAACCCTCGCGAACTGGCAGAAACCCTTGCGCACTCAAAAAAAAAATCTGAAAATTCGCGAAAATCTGCGGATTTTGCGGATTGCGAGTTCACAAATACGCAAATTCGCGAACGCCAGATTCGCAAAATTCGCCCATGCTTAGATTTGACCCCCGAAATCGGTGACTGTGAGTCCTGGGGTAAAACATTTGTGGCAGTCTACGCGAGGTGTTACAGCACTCCGTCTATGACTGTCCTGCCAACGGTCCTTAAACGTGTTCAGGATGACCACGGACCGGAGGCTGCGGCTGAATTGGGTATGCGCTTCTGTGGCTCATTTGATACAGTTTCCGATCTCATACTTGCTAATATCAAGGGGGATGAGGTGAACTTTCAGGTTGCCAATGCTTTGCAGGCGGTTCCCGATGCCAATAAACCCAGACAGTTGGCGAAAATTATTGTGGTGGCTTATAAAACCGTGGGCCGCAATAGTAGGGGCCTCAAGCCTTTTTCTACTAAAGAGAAAAAACAAGCCCAAGGGCAGAAGTCGAAAAACGACGACCAGCCCAAGTCCAAAAAACAAAATTGGCCTAAAAAACAGAAACAGGGAAAACAACAACAGCAGAAACAGGAGTGTCGTCCTCTGTCTCCATTGCCTGCGCCCACAGAACGTGTTTATGACTTGCGTGATCGCGCGATGATAAAGTCACCTGACCATTTTCAGGTTCCTGACCAACACTCTCCTCGTTCTTTTCAGGAAACATCAGCCCTTTCGACCGGTGGTGAAGGAGGTGGCAAGGGTCGGGGTGGCCAATAAGGACGTGGCCAGCCCCGCCCGAAAGACGGCAAAGGCAAGCAGGACGATTCTACACCGAAAAAGAGCCCAGTTTCAGAAGAAGAAAATTGCTGCTTTGACAGCACACAGATATGCCACAGATAGTGAGAACCCAGCTTCGGAGTCAGAAATGGGCTCTGACCTTGCTGGACAGCGCAGCGGAGATTACCATAGTACGAGAGGCCCTGCGTCCACTACTGAAGATGACAGCGACTGACCGTTATGTTGTTGTTGAGACAGCTGACACTAGAGTAGCTCCCCCTGACAGGATCTATGAAATTGTCTTATTCATTGAGGGTGACATTCAACGCACTATAGAAGGGGTATTTTGGGAGAATCTTACGACTACCTATGGCATTTTGTTTGAGGAGGCTGACTGGCCCCCACCTTTTGTGCTTGCAGCTCCGAGAGGGGAGGAGGTAATCCTCCCTAGTTTCGCGCACACAGTCTCGAAGGAGCATGCGCTAAATATAGCAGAAGAGTGGGCTAAGGCCCTTGCGCCGACTCTGTACCGTACTCACTGTGGATGGGATACATTTTCCCCTCACCACGAGATTCCTTTGCGGTCTATGCCTCAGCCTCCACCCAAATATCTCTTGAAGCGCGAAGCGAAGGCTTCCGTTGCGGAAATCCTTGAACAATTGGAATATCAGGGTGTTATTGAAACTTGTGTGTCACCAATGAATAACCCTCTTTTTACTGTAACCAAGACTGACGGTTCATATCGTTTGGTATTGGATTACCGGCATTTAAACTCGCATTGCCGTACTTGTGCAGTACAAAATACTCACGGCTCTGCTTTAGTGGATAGTCTCGTGCGTAAGCGGTTTAAAACCACGCTTGACATTTCCAACGGTTTTTATGTCCACCATTTGGATTGTCTTAGTTCCAAATGGACCTCCTTTACTTGCGGCGGTGTCAAAAAACATTTCAAACAATTACCAATGGGCTACAAGAATAGTCCTGGAGTGTTTGCTGCCCGGATAGTCTCTCTCTAAGAGAGAGTTGACCCAGATGCTTGCTCATATGTGGATGACATTTATCTCACGGATGACGAACTGTGGGAGCATCTGTGTCGAGTTGACTGCTTGATTTGCAGCTTTGCGGACCTTGGTTACAAATTCAACTTTGCAAAATCGCACATTGCAGAGTACACAGTGTTGTTCCTGGGCTACGAGCTCAACAATGAAGGTCGAGGATTGGCTCCTCACTTCTTGGAGAAATGCGCACAATTGCGCGCTCCGACAACTCTGAAAAAGTTACAATCTTTACTGGGCTTTTTGAATTTTGGAAGGACATACATTACGGCTTATGCTCAGCGTATCAAGCCCTTGTATGCTTTGATACAACCTAATTTTACGAAATCAAACTGGCTGCCTGAGCACTCAGCTATACTGCAGCCTTTGCAGGCTGATCTGCTCGCTTCCAAATACTTATGGACTCGTGATAATCACACCAACCTGGTGATAAGAATCATCCCTGGGACGGTGGGTTTCATATACCTTACTTTTAAGGAAGGAGATACAGTACCTATTGCTTACAAGTCACACTTGTACACTGCGGCTGAAATGCGATTTTCCACTGTGGAGAAAGTTTTGACGGCTGTGCAGATGCTATTCTTAAGGAACGCGCTCTGTCACATGGAAAACGCATTTTGGTAGTTACCCCGTGTCCTGCTTTGGAGGCAGTTACGAAAGCCAGTGTACCGAATTCTAAAGCTTTGCACCCTCGGTGGATACAATGGGCTGCGTCATTGACGGCTCCGGATGTCACGTTCATTTTTGACACCTCCTTACGGTCGCAGGAGTTTTTGCAATATGAGTTTGTTCATCCTGCACCTTTAGCTACGCGGCCTTTGGAGGATTTCCATTGCATCATATACACTGATGGTTCGGCGCAGGTTGCGCATGGTTCTAAACACGCCTACGTTTCCGAATGCGCCATTGTGGTAGGTGCCATGGTGAACGATGAGTTCAAGTCCAGAGTCGTGCATATGCAGACTCTAGGGGACTGCACCGCACAATTGGCAGAGCTTTGTGCTCTGATGCTTGCATTGGAGTACGCTGATCCTAGCGTGACAACACTAATCGTAAGTGATTCTTACTACTGTGTCCAGTCTTACAATGAAAACTTGTTCTTTTGGATTCAGAATGATTTTCGTGATTCCAAGGGTAGCACAATAAAACATAAATTGATCTGGGTCCGAGTGGCTGAGCTTAAAGAGCAGTTACCACTCGTGTTTGTAATTCATACTCTCGGTCACCAGCGCGTGGGAGTCCACGCTGTTGGCAACTCACTTGCTGATGAAGCAGCAAAATCAGCGGTATTGACATATTTAGTTGCAGCAGTCACACGTTCCAAAAGTAAGATTGATAATGATATCTTGGCGGCTGTTGCTTCCACTGAGAAGGGAGATAAATATCCTACGGGGTTCCCTTCGAAGTACACATACCACTTAAGTCCCGATAAGGTTCCTTATGTGAAAATTCCGGAAGTTGGGGAGAGGTTGATTCCCAACTCTGATCGCAGACATTCACTGATCACAGCGGCCCATGAAGGGGTTGCGTCTGCGCATGCGGGCTTTTAAGCTACTGTGTCTCAGTTGTAACAACGTTTTTGGTGGCAGGGACTGTACATACAGACGCGTGACTATGTCCTTCAATGTGACATTTGCCAGCAGATTAAGCCTTCAACTGCTACGCGTCCACCCCGAACACAGTTGTTCATTTCTAATAAACCGTTTGGTTGTGTTTATTTAGATCACTGCGGTCCTTTTTCTTCTGATACTGCGTATAAGTACATCTTAGTAGCAGATGATTCATGCACACGCTTTGTTTGGGTCTGGCCTCTTCGCAGCGCTGATTCACGGACTGTCTTTGTAGGGATTTTTGCCTGTGGTACCTTCCATTCAGATCAGGGTCCTGCTTTCGCCTCTAAGGCGTATAGGGATGCCATGGCTTCGATGGGGGTCCAAGTGAAGTTTTCGTCTCCATACCGGCCTCAGGGTAATAGTGTTGTGGAACGAATGAACCGTGACTTAAAGCAATCACTGACAGCTCGAGTTATAGGCACTGGCAGAAACTGGTTGGCCCATCTTAATAGCGTGCAGCGTGCCCTTAATAATCTCCCTAGAAGGTCTCTGGGTGGGCGGACCCCATACGAAATGCTCTTTGGTATCAAGATGTATGTCCCGGACCTTGACCGTCTAGACGCGGTTGGCTCGGCTGTCTCCTTTGACGTAGATGAACATTGCAATGTTTACAGACTCTACAAGAGACCAGAGACAGTTTCGCAAAGGAACACTTGCCCTTCACCTCGGATGATGCCTTGCAGATCCCTGTAGTTGGCTGGCTACCCCAAGTTGGAGAACTAATTCGGGAGGGGATCGATAACAAAAAGGAATTTGGTCCCTCATACCGTGCTCCGGTTCCCATGCTTGGAGTGAAGGGCACAAGAACAGTCATTTTACCACCACTTCCAGGTCGTAAAGAAAACAGGTATATCTCCATTGACAATGTCAAAATACACAGAGTGGCCGATTCTTCTTAGCATGACACCGGCAGTCTCATGTCCTTCGATGGTGAGAAATTCTGTTTTGGCCACTGCTTCGGATTGTGCACCGGATGTGGTCCTCGAGATGCCTGCAGTTTCCAGTCCTTTATTGAGTGCTTTGCCTGGTGCTCACCTTGATGATACAGATTACACCTACCCAACTGACTTATCGATGCCTGATTTGCAAACTAGTTTAGCCAAAGAATCCAGATTTCCTTTTGACACTGTTTCACGTACATCAGAGAAGCCCACAAGGCTGAAAGCCTATGCGACTTTGTTTAAAAAACATTTTTTGATACCCCCTTGGACTTACATTTGGCTGGGGCTTTTTGCTCTCTATATTTTTATGTCAATTGGTTCTGTGTTTTATTTTTTCCGATTTGTCAATGGACATTATGTCGAGGAGAGGACATGCATTAAACATCTGAATGGAACTTTAGCTCCCCACTCCTCATCACATTCAGCACACAGGTTGAAGAGAGACTTGGCCTTTGTTAACATCACCGCGTGGCCTGTCCTGGATGGAATAGTCTGGGATGCAGTTAAATTTCAAATCCATGGCCCAACTGCAGTTGTTAATGTTCCTATTGTACTTAGAGTTAATATGGGGGATGTGGTTCAACAAAATATACCTTCTGATGATTGGGAAGTTCGGGCCGTAGAGGCTTTGTTTGGTGATTTGAAATATTATGCTGCCTTTGATGCTGAAGATTTATATTCAGAATCTTCAAATTATGGTGATTTGTTTTGTTACCAACATTTTGGCAATCATTACTTGCACAAAACTAATTCTAGGAGGGGTACTGTGAATTATATCCAGTGGGAACATTGCCCAGCTCCTTTGAGACGCAGCTCAGACACATTTTTGAAAAAGTATACATATTTTACTGATTTTAATCAGTCCAATCCCGCGTCATTTTATTTTAAAATGACAGACAAATCCAATTCCAAAGTTAGACTTACCGATACTAAGTTACTGTATTCGAAGTCCTTCCTAGACCAACTGGCTGTTGGTGGCTACGAGTTATGGAAGGAAACTATTGACCTTAAATCAGTTTGGGGTTCTAAAAGTTGGCAGGTACAAGGCACTGAGGCTTTGCACCGTGCATGTCTCATCCCAAATTATGTGTTGTTTTTGAATTCTAGCATCTCACGAACAACATGCTTTGGATTGGCTACTTCTAAAAAATAAATTAAATACTCCTTCCTTCCCTGATTTGGAAAAATATTCGGGTTGGGAAAATTTGACTAAATTCTCAATTAAAGAATTGCAAGCCCATTTGCTGAATTCATCATTTAGCATTTCCAGTTTGGATCCCAAGGGTTGGTTAATGTGGCACCGAAGTGCAGACTCGTGCCAGCATCGTTTTTGGGACCTGGCTGAGGGTTTTACACAAGTCAGAGTAGATCCCCGTTTTGAGAGTGACCATTCTGTTACCTCTTATTCTCTATGCAAATTATGTCAGAATTGGCTCAAGCACTCTACATTAGAGTCAGTTAAATTGCATTTATCTAAACTGACCGACGAGGTTGACTTGAATTATTTCATAAAGGGCCCGGCGAACGGTCGATCTAAAAGATGGATCTATGCCATTTATAATGAACCCTGAAAAACATCACAGATTGAAGCGGCTCGGTACCTCCTAATTACATGAAGCCTGGTCGCTCCCTTTTACTTAAGATGCCTTAGGGACGGAAAAGAGGTATATCTGAATGGAGATGAGTGTACAGAAACACCAGATCACTCGTTGATATGATGTAGACACATCCAATTGCATGGTTCATGTAACCAGAACCGCACTAATTTAGCATGTGTTTTAAAAGGTACACCGGTGCCTGCTATAGTCCCGACTTTTACCTTATTAGTTAACGGGAGTTATTTACTTTTAAACAATGAAGATTGTTGTGGGTTATTGAAAGGCATAGCTTACGTTGTAACAGTGAGTGAGCGTGTCGTTTGCTGTAAGAATGTGCTTTATCCACCCCCGCATGGGAACCTGGATGTTTCCATCTGGCTGAGAATTCCGGCCTTGAAGTCAGAGTTCAATAAGATGAGCAGAATAAAAGCCTTATTGTCACAAAAATAAGTTGCCCTGACATCTGCTCGTGAAACATTTGTCCTTCACGTGGCTAACACCCGCACAGAAGTGCATGCCTTATTAAATACTGACCTTCCTTTACATTTTGGTGAGCTGATTCACACAATCTTTAACGCATCCTCCACTTTGGGACTGGCTAACTTTTTTTAAAGTTGGAAGCGGTGGCTTAGTGACTTCTTTCCAGAAAATATTTGGAGTCATTCCTGCTTTCCTTCACTCGATATTCTCCGGTCTATTTGGTGGATTTCCTGTTTTGCTGGCACTGGCTGCTGGTTTTTTGTTACTATTTTGTTTATTGCAAAATGGATGTCCGTCCTGTCTCCGCAAATGAGCGGGAGCAGTTAGCACTGTTTCGCAACAAGATGCTTGAATACTATGGTGTGCTGCCACTTGCCACTTTGAGTGCATCATATGGATTATCGTTTCGATTTTCCTATTTCACCTGTGTCCAGCCTGTATTTCATTGCCTGAGTTGTGATTTCATGTGGGCCCTGGATTTGTGTCTGTGCAATTTGGTGTCTCCTGAAGTGGATTATGATCATCTCATGAGTCCCTTAGTAGCTCATGAATTGCTTTGTTCTGACGGAGGGATTATGGCCTTTGCAGCGATGCATGGAGTTCTGGGTCATTGGAATATATTCGCAGCGGCGCAAGATTTCTTGGCACACAGCTTCATTGAGAACCCACCGAGTTGTCCTCTGATGGTACTAGAGGCTCTGGTAATTGAAGAGCACGTATGTTCTTTCTCTCTATTAAATTGGATGGCTGAGTTGTTTTCGGATGATAATAATGACTTCCTTTTGGAAGCGGTTGCTGCTTATTTCGCCTACTCAGTTTTAGGCTGACTCCTATTGCAGCCATTGATGTCATGCTTTTTTCTTCTTTCAAAATTTTTCCAAATTCTTATGGACATTTAAAAAAAAAAAAAAAACGACCTATTGGCTTTACTAACAGTGGACATTACAATGTCATGCTGGTGAGATTTTGGATTTTTATGCGGACAAAATGTTTTCCTCACCTACTCGATTTCGAACTGAGCGTTTTATAGAACTCTGCTTTCAACAATTGAGTCCCTTTTCTTATCTTATCTTATCTTATCTGATACGTGCTCGGATCAAGGGAGGGTGATATATGGATAGATGTAGCCTGATTACTGTGTTAAGTTAGCATGAGGTTTTTGTGAGTTTAAACGCCATTTTTCCTGCCTGCTGCTTATTGCACATGACACACATCTGCTGCTTTAGCTTTGAGCCTAGTAAAATGTTTTCGGTTCATACAAGAATATTATGTTGTTACACTGATATCAGCCTTGCTTGGCGAGCTGTGTCTGTACAGTGAGTGCTGAAACCTTCAAGGATATCTCAACACAGTAGTTGTTATGATCACTGATCTTCGCAAGTCCCTAGACATAACATACATGCAGCTGCAGCCAAGTTCTGGCTTTAGGCGCGTTTTATATTGATTTGCACAAGAGCATAACACACACTTGATGGTGCTTCGCATGCAGAGAGCTGGTTGCTGATGATGTGATCCCTCACCACTAGGATCTTGAGGTATGGGGCCGCTCTGCTAAAACCCAAAAGAGACCTTCTTAGATATAATATAATATACTAGCTAGGCAGGTTGAGAATTAGGTTTTGTTAAACCCTATTCATTTTAGCATAATACTATGCCTGCACCGTTTGTGTTCTATGGACTAGTGACTATGCTGATTACTTTGTTTCTTATAATATGTTTGCTTGTATTAGCTAAGATACTGCGCTTGAGAGCATGGCATTAGTGAATAAACATTTCAAATATGCATGTGTCCTCTTTTACTCCTTGTTCTGGATTGAAATGATTGTATAACGAAAGAGTATTCATGTGTTCCACGTTACCTGAGGTGTTCTAAGTTCATGTTCTGGTTTGTCTAAGCATTGGGAGTTTATGATGACCAATGAGACACTGTTTGCTAGTCTGGTAGGGGATTTTTGGGTACTAAGGTGAGTTTTGGTACACCCTAATTCACTGAGGTTCCAAGCCTCTATGCACAGTTATGTCTGAGCACGGAATCCCTGCGACAGGCGGCCTAAAAAAATTATTCTAAAAAGTTCTGGGAAATTATCGCTGACTGCTGTGAGAGAGAGTATATTGGAAATTGGAAGAGAATTGAAACTCTATCTGGTAGATCTCTACTATGCGAATTCTAATTCTATTAGTTCTGTTTCCGCTACTCTTGACTCCTTTGAAACTCCTATATTCAGCTATGCACATTCATTGAATGACGTGGTTGGATTTATTAAAAAAATGAGATCTTCAGGAGCAATGGGTCCGGATGAAATCCCAATGCCAACCACAGCACCGAGACCGCCCTCATCGCTGCCACCGATGACATCCGAGCCCTGATGGACAACGGAGAAACAGCGGCCCTCATCCTCCAAGACCTCTCCGCGGCATTCGACACTGTCTGCCACCGCACCCTAGTGCAGCGCCTCAGCAACGTCGGAATCCAGGAGAAGGCACTGGACTGGATCATCTCCTTCCTCGACGCAAGAACACAGAGAGTCCGTCTACCACCGTACAAGTCAGAGGCCACCGAAGTCATCTGCGGTGTCCCTCAAGGATCCTCGCTGAGCCCCACCCTCTTCAACGTCTACATGAGCCCCCTCGCGGCCATCACACGCCAACACAACCTCAACATCATCTCCTACACTGACGACACCCAGCTGATCCTCTCCCTGACCAACGACCCCGCCGCCGCCAGAGCCAACCTTCATGAAGGGATGAAAGACGTAGCCGAGTGGATGACGACCAGCCGCCTGAAACTGAACTCAGACAAGACGGAAGTCCTCATCCTGGGTTCCTCGCCCTCCGCCTGGGACGACTCCTGGTGGCCCCCCGCCCTGGGCAGCGCACCCAGACCGACAGACCATGCACGCAACCTGGGCTTCATCTTGGACTCCTCCCTCACCATGACCAGACAAGTCAACGCCGTCTCCTCGTCATGCTTCAACATCCTGCGCATGCTACGGAAGATCTTCCGGTGGATCCCCACCAAGACCAGGAAGACGGTCACCCAGGCCCTCGTCACCAGCCAACTGGACTACGGCAATGCCCTCTACGCCGGAACCACCGCCAAGCTCCAGAAGAGACTCCAGCGGATCCAGAACGCCTCAGCCAGACTCATCCTCGACATCCCACGACACAGCCACATCTCTGGACATCTGAGAGACCTGCATTGGCTCCCCGTCAACAAAAGAATCACCTTCCGCCTCCTCACCCACGCACACAAAGCCCTACACGATCAAGGCCGAGCTACCTCAACAACCACATCAACTTCTACGCTCCCAAACGACATCTCCGATCAGCCAGCCACGCCCTCGCCGCCGTCCCCCGCATCCGAAGAACGACAACAGGAGGAAGGTCCTTCACCTACCTGGCCGCCAAGACCTGGAACTCCCTCCCGACCGATCTACGCCTGACCCAAGACCACCTCTCCTTCAGGAAGAAGCTCAAGACCTGGCTATTCGAGCAGTAGCAGCACTCCCCCCCCCCCCCCCCCCTAGCGCCTTGAGACCCTCCGGGTGTCGGGCGATCAACAGGCTCCAGGCAGAAACCAGCTCCTCAGAAGTGTAGACAGTGACCCCCTCTGTTCCCACGACACCACACACCCTGTAGTTAGTAAACACACACAGGGCGAGCGGGGGCGCCAGAAAAGAGAGAGACCTAAAACCCTTAGGTCTCCTAGTTTGAAGACAGGGTACACAACAGTAGTATACGTATAGGCAGTCGCAGTCTGCAGGGGAGAGAAGAAAACAAACATAAAACAGATTACTTAGTATTCTACCAAGAGGGGACAAGGAAGAGCTAACCTAGGTTTGTCTGTACTGAGTGTGCTGCAAGGCTCTTACCTGCCCAACGTTTGTATCGCACCCAAAAGGTATCCACAACGTAAAAATTATAATACGAACCAAAAATGGAGGGTAGATACTTAGGTCTCTCTTGCCAAAGGAAAGATTCCACGGAAGAAAAAGAATGTTCCAAACACAGTCTCGAACACTTCCCGATTTGATGAGTTCAAAAGAAAATGTATTGCCGGGTAGTGATACTTCTCACCGCGCCAGCAAGGCAAACAAAACAAAGTTCACTCCAGTAGATCTGTTCCCAGGCGATTCTCACCAAAGAACAGCAGCCGGATGATTACACTCGAGATCCTTTGAGAAAAATAATGGAAAAGAAAACTCCATCGGCCATTGACTTGTCAGATTACCGACACGCCGAGAAACCACTGCAGTTCACCACAGTATCCGGTAAAAGGGAGCTGGGATACAGCGAGGATTCACAGGGCAAGGTAACGTCCAGGAACGCCACACCTGTGGTCCGCTCGCAAAGGGAAATGAAGGGCGGTTCCAATTCCGGTGTTCAACGCGGCGAGGGGTTCTTGCACAATGCCGCTTGGAGAGAGGAAGTCAGAGTAGGTCTCAAGAGCCAGCGCGGCCGCGCGAGGCTCTGAAGCAGCGATGAGGAAAAACACGAACCAGTTCACAGGAGCAAGGATTGTATCAGAGATACTAGGGCCGGGACCCAGGCAGGAATCCACAATAGAAAACCAAGCACCGCTGATAGGAGGAAGGAGGCATAAGAACCACCAGTCGGCATCTGATTGGTGCGCGAGGAGCATGGTCTTCTGCAGAACGCCTCAAGGCATTCTGGGACTTGTAGTCCTTGTTAGGCAAAATTCCCCATACAACACACTCAGAACATGCCCTAAGAGCTCCGAGTCCTAACAGTACCCCCCCCTAAAGGTCTTCTCACGGGTCTAGGTTTGGAGGGATTGAGCGCATGAAATCTACGCACCAGTCTAGAGGCATGAATGTGTTCGGCAGGTTCCCAGGTTCTGTCCTCAGGAGGATAGCCCACCCAGTCGATTAAATATTGGAGTCTACCTCTGTGTCTGCGAGAGTCTAAAACTCTGCGCACCTCGTATTCAATGTCTCCATCAACAATGACTGGGGGCGGAGGGGGTTCAGGGAGTAGAGGGGCCACATAAGGTTTCAGAAGGGAAGTATGAAAAACAGGATGTATCTGCATATCAGGGGGCAGAACCAATTTGAGGACCACAGGGGAGATGACTTTTAGTATTTCAAAGGGTCCTAGATAGCGAGGTTGTAACTTGCGGGGCCCTTCTAGTCTTAAATTCTTTGATGATAACCAAACCTTATCACCCACTGAATAAACGGGAGCAGGCCTTCGATGTTTGTCCACTTGGGCCTTCATTTGCTCTTTCGCCTGGGTTAATTCTGTTTTGGCTTGCTCCCATATCTGTAACAGAGTTTGGTGATGATCAAGAACCGCAGGGTTTAGCGTGTCAGAGGGGAGTACCTCAAGAGGGAGAATTTTGGGGTGATAACCAGTGGTAAAGAAAAAAGGAGAAACCTTAGAGGCGGTGTGAGTAGAATTATTATACGCAAATTCTGCTAGAGGTAGTGCTTGCACCCAATCTTGGCAGGTAGTGGATATTAGACATCTGAGATACTGCTCTAAGGTTTGGTTTGTCCTTTCTGTTTGACCGTCTGTCTGGGGGTGATAAGCGGAGGATAGCCTATGATCAATGTATAGAGATTTGCATAACCCTTGCCAGAACCTGGAAATAAACTGAGGACCCCGGTCTGATATTATAACAGAAGGCAATCCATGTAACCGGACAATTTCTCGGATAAACACTACTGCTAACTCCACAGCTGAAGGGATCTTTTTTAAGGGTACAAAATGGGCCATTTTGGACAACAGATCAACGACTACCAGAATTGTGGTATATCCATGTATGTTAGGTAAATCTGTTATGAAGTCCATGCTAAGGGTAGTCCAGGGACAGTTGGGCACTGGAAGGGGTTGTAGTAGCCCTGCAGGTACAGAATGTGAGGCCTTCTGGCGGGCACAGGTGGAACAAGCCTTGACGTGTTGCTTAACATCGTGCGATAGTTGTGGCCACCAAAACCATCTTTGACAGAGACTCTGGGTCTTGTTTTCCCCCGGATGACCTGCTAAGGGCATATTGTGACACCATTGCAAAACAAGGTTGTGCAATTCGGTAGTAGGTAAAAAGATTCTTTTGTCATGATACCACAGGTTGTCCACAATGGTGTTGCTTGAGTCTTGTAACCAGGTGAAAGGGTCTAACGGGGCATAAGCCTGTTCCAATTGATCCAAGAAGGTATGTGAATCAGGAATTTTCTCCCCTATAGCCACTAGTCTACTCTCAGGCATGAGAGGCAATGGTTTCTCCTGAACCCACTTGTTCTCCTTACCCAGTCTGGATAGAGCATCAGCCTTACCCTGTCTTATCCCTGGTCTGAAGTGAATCAGAAAATCGTATTCTGAAAAAAATGCAACCCATCTTAGCTGTCGTGGAGTAAGGGCTTTGGTTGATCGGAAGTATTGCAAGTTCTGATGATCAGAATAAACAGTGATCACATGGGGGGAGCCTAAAAGATAGTGCCGCCATTCCTGGAAGGCGCGTTTGATTGCAAGGAGTTCCCTTTCTCCTAT
Organism: Lissotriton vulgaris; assembly: GCF_964263255.1. Lineage (NCBI taxonomy): Eukaryota > Metazoa > Chordata > Amphibia > Caudata > Salamandridae > Lissotriton > Lissotriton vulgaris. The sequence continues at coordinate 75,547 of NW_028249296.1, forward strand.
AGTATAGTTTTGCTCAGATTGGGTCAAGGTTTTTGAAAAATACGCAATAGGATGGAGGGTACCCTTTATGCAGTCACGTTGCGATAACACACCACCCACCGCGTATTGTGAAGCATCCACTTCCAAGAAGTAGGGTTGTGTTTCGTCCGCATGTTTCATAATGGGAGCAGAAGTGAAACTAGCCTTAAGGACCTGAAAGGCATTTTCAGCTTCCGCATCCCAGATGAACTCAACCCCCTTCTTAAGCAAGCGTGTAATGGGAGCTACCAGGTCAGAAAAATGGTCAACAAACCTTCTATAAAAGTTGGCAAATCCTAAGAAGGATTGAATCTCCTTTACTGAAGTTGGACTTGCCCACTCTATGATGGCAGATATTTTGGCAGGATCCATATGTATTCCCTTGGGGGAAATAACAAACCCCAAAAAGGCTACGCTGTGGGTATGGAAGATGCACTTGTCAAGCTTCGCAAATAGGTGATGTTCTTGTAGTTTACCCAAAATGGCTTGCACATGGGACACGTGTTCGGACTTATTAGATGAATAAATCAGTATATCATCGATATACACGATGACAAAAATGTCCAGATACTCCCGCAGTATCTCGTTTATAAAAAACTGAAACGCTGCGGGAGCATTACAAAGCCCAAAGGGCATGACGTTGTACTCATAGAGCCCGAATTTCGTTCGAAACGCTGTCTTCCATTCATCCCCTCTTTTAACTCTGATCAGGTGATAGGCTCCTCTTAAGTCGAGTTTGGTAAAAATAGTGGCCTTCCTAACCTGATCAAGTAGCGTGGAAATGAGGGGAAGAGGATATTTGTTTTTTATCGTGGCTTTATTCAGTACTCTGTAGTCCAGACAAGCTCTGAGTCCCCCTTCCCGTTTAGGAATAAAAAAAAGGGGGGATGACACGGGAGAGGTGGAATGACTGATGAAACCCTTGGCCAACATGTCTTGTAGATAATCTTGAAGGTATTGAGTCTCTGTTTCCGTTAGCGCATAAATGCGACTAACAGGTAAATCCGCACCCGGTATCAAATCTATCCTACAATCGTAGGGACGATGTGGCAGTAAGGCAACTGCTTTTACATCATCAAAAACGTCAGCAAATTGTCTGTATTCAGAGGGTAAAGTAGCCCCATCAATAGTGGTGGAAGCACAATACACAGGAGTATGCCAGTGGTTGATGTCTCTATAACAATGAGTAAGGCAATGAGCAGAGCGTAGGGTAACAGTTCTGGCCACCCAATCTATATGGGGGTTATGAGTCTGAAGCCAGGGTACTCCCAATATAGCACCGAAATTGGGGGTATCGATTAGGTCAAAGGATATGCTCTCACTATGACCATTGTCACATAACACAATAATTTCAGGGGTATGGTATTTCAACATCCCAGAGGAGAGGGCAGACCCATCTACTGCCCTGACATTTTCAGGTATTTCTTTTTTAATGAACTGTATGCCCAAGGATTTGGCTAGAGTGATATCCAAGAAATTCCCTGTCGCCCCTGAATCCAAAAGAAGAGCCATGGCATGCCTTCCTTGTGAAGGCAACACTAGCACAACCGAAATGGTAAAAGGCTTAGGAATTTGAGAGTATGTGTTAGCCACATATTTAGAGGTCTGAGAAAGTAAGGGACTTGGAAGAGCGACCTCGGTACTCCCCAAGTCAACTAGTTTCCCGAAGGCAGGGTCTTAGAGTATTTAGGTAACCCTTCGCCCAAGGAGCTTTTGGACTTTACAGGACATTCGCGGGCAAAATGACCGGCTTTTCCACAATACAAGCAAAGATTTAGTTTACGCCTTTTTTCCTTTTCTTCGGGCGTTAAGGGACCACGAATACCTCCAATTTGCATGGGTTCGCTTGTGTCTTTGGGTTCTCTTTTTTCAGTTTTTGTTATTAAGAATTTAGGGAGGTCACTTCGCGTTTTTTCTCCCTTTCTTTCAGCCAGTCTGTGGTCTAATTTGACCACTAGGTCAATGAATTCGGAACAGTTTTCTGGAGGATCCACTATTTGCGATAAGATATCCTTTAGTTCGTCTCGCAAACCTCTATAAAATATAGAAGTCCTTTTATCGTCCGGCCAGTGGGTTTCTGTCACTAATCTATTGAAGGCAGTGATATAGGTCAATAAATCCTTTGAACCCTGTTTCAAGTTAAGAAGTTCATTATCACTTGCCTGCATATATGTATGCCTAGAAAAAAGGCTTTTCATTCTCTCTTTAAATAAGTCAAGATTATATAACACAGGGTCGTCATTCTCTACCAAAGCCACCGCCCAAGAGGCAGCATTCCCACTTAAATAGGAAATGATGAAAGCGACCTTAGCCGCGTCATCCGGGAATGAGGCTGCTTTACACAAAAACATTAGGTGGCATTGATTCATAAAGACCTTGAATTTCTGACTGTCTCCGCTAAATCTTTCGGGCATTGCTAAGGGAGTTTGAGGTGGGGTAACCACTGTGACCTGTACAGGAGTGGTGGAGACCTGCGAGTCTCCCGAGGAGCTAACGCTAGGCATTTGAAAATGAGAAGGTTGTATATAACTTTTTTTTTGTCTAGCTTGTATCTCGGGGGTTTTACTTGCTTCTATTAATCGGGCGTTTTCAGACATTAACCTTTGGTTCTCATTTCTTATTAACTTTAGTTCTGTTTGCAAGTTCACCACTGTGGTTGCTAATTCTCTTAACGTTACCTCATCGGTCTCTCCTAGCATGGCAGCGTCATCCATGACTGTCTACACTCGGGAGGAGATAAAAACGTGGGCTTGGTTTTCTGTCGGGCGATCAACAGGCTCCAGGCAGAAACCAGCTCCTCAGAAGTGTAGACAGTGACCCCCTCTGTTCCCACGACACCACACACCCTGTGGTTAGTAAACACACACAGGGCGAGCGGGGGCGCCAGAAAAGAGAGAGACCTAAAACCCTTAGGTCTCCTAGTTTGAAGACAGGGTACACAACAGTAGTATACGTATAGGCAGTCGCAGTCTGCAGGGGAGAGAAGAAAACAAACATAAAACAGATTACTTAGTATTCTACCAAGAGGGGACAAGGAAGAGCTAACCTAGGTTTGTCTGTACTGAGTGTGCTGCAAGGCTCTTACCTGCCCAACGTTTGTATCGCACCCAAAAGGTATCCACAACGTAAAAATTATAATACGAACCAAAAATGGAGGGTAGATACTTAGGTCTCTCTTGCCAAAGGAAAGATTCCACGGAAGAAAAAGAATGTTCCAAACACAGTCTCGAACACTTCCCGATTTGATGAGTTCAAAAGAAAATGTATTGCCGGGTAGTGATACTTCTCACCGCGCCAGCAAGGCAAACAAAACAAAGTTCACTCCAGTAGATCCGTTCCCAGGCGATTCTCACCAAAGAACAGCAGCCGGATGATTACACTCGAGATCCTTTGAGAAAAATAATGGAAAAGAAAACTCCATCGGCCATTGACTTGTCAGATTACCGACACGCCGAGAAACCACTGCAGTTCACCACAGTATCCGGTAAAAGGGAGCTGGGATACAGCGAGGATTCACAGGGCAAGGTAACGTCCAGGAACGCCACACCTGTGGTCCGCTCGCAAAGGGAAATGAAGGGCGGTTCCAATTCCGGTGTTCAACGCGGCGAGGGGTTCTTGCACAATGCCGCTTGGAGAGAGGAAGTCAGAGTAGGTCTCAAGAGCCAGCGCGGCCGCGCGAGGCTCTGAAGCAGCGATGAGGAAAAACACGAACCAGTTCACAGGAGCAAGGATTGTATCAGAGATACTAGGGCCGGGACCCAGGCAGGAATCCACAATAGAAAACCAAGCACCGCTGATAGGAGGAAGGAGGCATAAGAACCACCAGTCGGCATCTGATTGGTGCGCGAGGAGCATGGTCTTCTGCAGAACGCCTCAAGGCATTCTGGGACTTGTAGTCCTTGTTAGGCAAAATTCCCCATACAACACACTCAGAACATGCCCTAAGAGCTCCGAGTCCTAACACCGGGTAAGTAGTGCGCTCTATAAATGTCTGTGATTGATTGATTGATTGATGACGGTAATCAAAAAGGAGCCACTTTTGTGGGACACGTATTTAGCCCCATTGTTTAATTCTTGTTACTCTCAGGGGAAGACACCACCATCTTGGTCCGGAAGCATTTTAATCCCTCTGCACAAAAAGGGCCCTAGAACCCATCCAGGTAATTACCAGCGAATAGCCTTATTAGATGCAGCAGGGACAATATTTGCACGTAATATTCTCGATCACCTCACGGAATGGGTGATGAAGAAGAAGGTCCACCCAATAGGACAAGCAGGTTTTAGGAAAAATCCTTGCACGCTGGATAACATCTACATGTTAAAACTAATCGAGGAGAAATTAACCCTGGGCATAGTACTACACTACGCTAACGGAGCATACGTAGTTTGTATTAATTTTCACTCCGCAAATTGCACATAGTACAGTACAAAAACTGTACTTAATCACATAGTGTCAAATGCAAAAACAAAAGTTGATGGACAGAATGCAGAACAATGCCATACATTCACCCCAGTACAGAGATCTGGGCCTAAATCCATCGTCTTTTTCACTCCACACCACCCCAGTTCAGACATGGCCATATGCAAATCAGCCTTAACCCTGTGCCTCATGGGAACAGTCCAGCCCGAACTGCCAAGCCATGACTTTCCTGGACCAGAATCAAGCATCCTAGGACAGGTTTCTGGCTATCAGCCGTCATCAGCCAGGATAGCTTGACTCCAGTGGTGTGGAGATCACGGGACTCAAGTTTGAGCATACCCGTCCCACTCGGGGTGACAAATACATAAACAAAAGTTGATGGACAGAATGCAGAACAATGTCATACATTCACCCCAGTACAGAGATCTGGGCCTAAATCCATCGGTTTTTTTCACTCCACACCACCCCAGTTCAGACATGCCATATGCAAATCAGCCTTAACCCTGTGCCTCATGGGAACAGTTCAGCCCGAACTGCCAAGCCATGCCTTTCCTGGACCGGAATCAAGCATCCTAGGACCAGTTTCTGGCTATCAGCCATCATCAGCCAGGATAGCTTGACTCCAGTGGTGTGGAGAGCACGGGACTCACGTCTGAGCATACCCGTCCCACTCGGGGTGACAAATGCAAAAACAAAAGTTGATGGACAGAATGCAGAACAATGTCATACATTCACCCCAGTACAGAGATCTGGGCCTAAATCCATCGTTGGGACATCAAGTAACCACCAGTTAAACTGCAGCTCTTTGTCAAAATATTTTGATATTAGATACTATAATATTCACTGCCCACTGCTAATCTCATCCCATAATGCTTTGCAGCGCCTTTGGTTGGGATTGTTTTTTTGCCCATAATAACAGTGCTTGGGGTGGTCCTAAGAGCATGGGACCACCACCAAATAGTTCAACAAGATGTGCTTTTTGTTTTCAAGGCATCTGCTTGGTTCTCTTCTTAGGTTAGAAAATATCACAAAATCATCACCTCTCTCACTGCTTACTAATTTTTCAGTTTCACTTTTGTGAAAGTATTATATGCTCTTTAGCATATAAAGAAAGAGATACTTATTTTGTCATAACTGGCACCCACTGTGCAAGATGCCATTTGAAATTATTTCACAGTGCAGACATGTACACAGTGTTATTAGCTACGCTGTGCAGTACTACATGACTACGTGTAGTTCAAAGTATACTACATGCAGCTACGTGTAGTGCTGCTACGAAAACTACGCCCAGGGTTAGGAGAAATACACGATCTCTCTTAGGTCAAAAGTTTTTACGGCCTTCATGGATTTTTCAACGGCCTTCGATAAGGTAGATCGATCATTACTATGGAAAAACTTACATATTATGGGACTTCCTGCTCCCCTGCTATCCTTAATTATTGCATTACATACTCAAACATGGTGCCAGGTACTAAAGGGAAGAAACCAAGGCATATCATCTGTAATTCTCATAGCAAATGGCTTGAAACAAGGTTGCTTACTAGCACTGCTACTATTTTCCTTCTATATAGCAGATTTACCCGATTGTTTTTCCCTGTTATAGGGAGATGCACCAAAGATAGGCAGCTATCCTTCTGCATGTCTCCTTTATGCAGACTATATAGGAGTGATGGACCTAACCCCTAGTGGGCTGAATAAAAAGCTGATATCATTACAGAATTACACAATGGCTCATTTCTTGAAGATAAATGTATCAAAAAGCTAAATCATAATCATGAAATGCAACAGAAGTAGAAAATCAAGTAATTTTAAGTGACAAATTGGTCTTGAAAACTGGAGGTGGTAGATTCATATCTCTTCTTAGGGAAACTAATAGTGAGTAATACAAAAAATAAACTTCACATCGAACACAGTTCCTGTAAAGCTATATCCCACTCTAATGGTCTGCGCATTTTCTATAGTGCAATGGGCAGAAGGCATTTTTCACATCTGCTGACGGTCTTCAAAGCAGAAACCCCTCCAACCCTGCTTTATGCTATCAAATCAATTCCGGTAAAGGATTGGAGTTTTTTTTAGAATAGATTGAAGGCCAGATTTTACGTAAATTGTGCAATTTTAACACATTAGTTCCATCAGCTGCTTTAGATTGGAATTTGGTCTGATAAGTTCCTATATTCAAGGTGTATCCAGGATTTTACGTTGGGGATACCAGTTAAAAATAGTGAGTCTTACTCATTAAGAGGCTTCATGTGTCACAAAACTTTTGGCGGTACTGGGGTGAAATATTCCATATATTGTGATTTTTCTTTGGCGCTAAACTATTCTGTGTACAAGAAGAATCAGTGATTTTCCTCCCACTATTAGAATTTAAATCCTCTTTAAAAACCTTAAGTGGTAAGATCAACTTTAATAGAGATATTAAAACCTGTAATACTAAAGAGAGATTAAAAATAATAGCTAGGACGAGCAACCCAAGAATTTTCCGGAAATATTTATCCTGGAACTTAGAACATGGAATTCGACGTTGGATCACCCTATGTTGCATGAATCTCTCACCTTTAAACGATTTACCAGTAAACTGGTCCCAGAACATGAAAAATTGAAACATTTGTAACTTTTGTGAGCTGAGTATTCAGAGCCTGGATAATGTCTTATTTGTCTGTTCAGCATTGGTTTTGAGACGTAAGCGCTGGCTTAGGCCGATGTTTTTACAAAATGGTGTTAAAGATGTAGCATCAGCCCTTGACTTTCTCTTCTGCCCGAAAAATGAGAAGCCTGTCTAAAATTATTCAACTTTTTAAGGAGTTTATGTATATATTTTAATCTTTTATACATTCCTTTAATCCGGCTGCTACCCTTGTGTCTGTCGCCCTATTATGGAGTCTTTAATATTCTCTCCTTTTCGAGATAGTATTTAGCACATGCTTTGGCTACTATTTAATTGGTCTTTGCACAACTGGGGTATGGTTTGCTTCTCGCCCACTTTCTTGTTGCTAATTTCAAAATTTGATTCTTTATTGAAGTTGGATTTCGGATTGTATTCTGCACATGAATCTGTTGTAACTCAACTGCTTTTTTGTGCATATGTTAGGATATGCTATGTTATCCCTATTCTCTTTCTGCTAATTTTAAGTTAACTTTCTGCTGAAGCTGAATTTTTTATTGTATTTTGCACATGAACTGGCTGCTACTTAAGTGCTCTTTGCACAATTTGGGAAATGTTTTGTTACTTCAATTATCTTGCTGCTAATCCCAAACTCTATTTGCCGAAGCTGCTATGCGTTGAAAAATCTGTACATGTAGTTGCTGCCATTTAATGCACTTTCACATGTTTTATTATATTTCAGGTAACAATTTGTATGTATCTTTTTTTGTGGACCTCATTGGAGTTCCAAATCTTTAATAAATATTGAATTGAATTGAAATTCAATATGCTTGCATATCTGTTTAATGACAATATGTTAGTCCACCATACTTTTCAATATATTTTGGTTGTCAATATTTTTGTACTTTACATAGAAAAAATACAAAGTAGATTTTTGTGTCCTCGCTATTTTGGAGCTATCCGTGTCACAATATGTTTGTCCGAGGTATCATGTCTTAGAAGCAACAGTTGAATACATGATGAACCCTCATTTGTGGGTGTGAAAGTATATATTATGCTTTATGCTGATGACACAATTTTAATATCAAATTGCCCAATGGCCTCCAAAAGCCTCTAAATTCTTTTTCCGATTACTGTAATATTCAGGGTTTGTCTATGAATGCAGCTAAAATAAAGTTCATAGTATTTAATTATCGCAGATTATATAGGAATTCTCTTTACTTAAAGAATGTGAGGTTGGAAGGGTCTCTGATTTAACTTATTTAGACTTTAGGCTGGCTGCAAATGATTCCTGGATGAAACTATAGGAGAAAAAAAAAACGTTAGTGTTTTAGGCTTTTGAAGGATTGTAAATTGGCCCTAAAAGAAATGTGGCCAACAATTACAATAGATGACCTGTTCTGAACTAGGTACTCAGCACAAATACACATGTTAGGAACCGGGGTTAATGGGGTTAAGGAAAGACACTGGAAACATTGGTTCAGATGGCACAAACAGCAACCAAGAATCAACTCTGAACTACTACTCAGATATCTTAAGCGAAACAGAGACATGCAAATAATATTTGCTACTTAGAATAAACAAGACATAACAATATGCAGTACCAATGGCATTCTTATGCTTACCCCACAGAAGTGCTGTAACCAGCCCCTTGAGGTGGGTGAGACACTGAAAGCTCAAGCCAAATACTTGGCTCTTGCTCAGTTCAAGGTCTTCTGGAAATCTTGGGCCCGGTTCACAGAATGAATTTAAGACTCAATCTTAAACTTACTACTATTTTGATATTCACTTAATGCACTTACTACTTTTGGCATTCACAGAATGCACTTACTACTTTTGGTATTCACAGAATGAACTTACTACTTTTGGTATTCACAGAAGTTAGGATTGTGTCTTAAGTTTGTCTTAAGACAAACTTAAGACAGACTTAAGACAGGCTTAAGACAGACTTAAGTTAGGATTTTGTCTTAAGTCTGTCTTAAGTCTGTCTTCAGTCTGTCTTAAGACAAAATCCTAACTTCTGTGAATACCAAAAGTAGTAAGTGCATTCTGTGAATACCAAAGTAGTAATAAGTTTAGGATTGAGTCTTAAGTACATTCTGTGAATCGGGCCCCTTGAGCCTAAAATGAACAGAGCGTTCATGTGACAACAGGTCAACTTGGTTCCCTTTACCTGCTTCAACACCCTCAGAATGCTCCGTAAAGTCTTCAGATGGATCCCAACCGACACCACAAGAACCGTCTCTCAAGCCCACATCACCAGTCACATTGACTATGGGAATGCCCTCTATGCTGGAACCACCACCCTCCTACTCAAATGCCTCCAAACAATCCGGAAAGCAGCAGCAAGAACTATCCTGGACCTGCCCAGATGATACCGCATCACCCCCCACCTCAGTAGCCTGCACTGGCTCCCCATCAAGAAAAGATACCACTTCAAGCTGCTCATGCACGCCTTCAAAACCCCCCGCAATGTGAGACCAGAATACCTGAACAATCCCCTGTCCTTCCACCAGCCCGCCAGACATCTGCGTTCTACCTCCCTGCCTCCAAATGTCTACCTCCTGCGCTGAATTCAGGAGTGAACTCAAGATCTGGCTGTTCTAGTAGCTCCACCTTACGCAGCACCTGGATACCCCTCCGGGGTATTAGTGCAATCTACAAGTACTGATTGATTGATTGGTTTCATGTCAGGCAATGAGGCCTGGTGGATAGAGGTGCTGATCATGTAGATTTGAGAGCCGGATTCGAATTCCGTAGTTGACTCAGCACCTTGTGAATCACAGCAAATCTCCCTCTGCTGAAAAAAAGAACATATAACATAGTCCATATCTGTGGTGAGGCAAGGATTGTGGTATGTATCTCTGCCCATAAAAAAAATTTGGCTTTTGCTTATCACCTAATCTCATTCATCAATTATTAATCACAAAGTATTACCCTTCACAGCAAAAAGAGATACCAATCTAGTGAAAAAATGCAGTGTGAAACGGGAAGATTTGGGATCATTCACAGCTTCATGGCTTGATCAAGATGTGTGATCCTAGGCAAATACTTTATTTCAATGAACATCCCTTTTATGTATTATTACATATGAGAGCACCTGCAAATACTTGAGTTTCGGATGTGTGCTGTACAAAGAGAACGGTCTTATGTTTGTTCTAAGAGCCTACAAAGTTGCTCTATCTCTAATAAGAATCTAGGCCATGTGTATTGTGTACATGACAACTGACCTGACTCTTAGTTCACTAACTGCATTTTCATCAGGTCGAGGACAGGAATGTTTTCCAGTTCTTGTTTAAAAAACTCTCCCCTTTAATAAATATTGGTTTAAATAATGTGATGTACGTCTGCGCCCGTCCGCGGCAGACCGGGGCTCGGGGCCAGAATCCCTGGTCATAATTACAAATACTCATCCTCTGAATTATTGCTACTTAGACCCTCTACTAGCGCGGGACCCGCCCCACCTGCTTATGCTTTAAAGCGTGCTGCCACCTATGGTATTTTGAAGTCAGAGTTTACTACTGACAAAACCTCTAGGCCAAGCCCTCTTGTCTCTTTCCCACCCTCTCCTAATTTAAATACTACTCTTAAATGTTTTTACCTTAACACTAGGTCCATGGTTGAACACCACATGGACATTTTTCTTTTGCTTCAAACCGAGCAACCAGACATTTTATTCCTCACGGAGACTTGGCTCAATGCAGACTCCCTGCCCGACATTTTAGCAGCGGTTCCTTCCGACTACTATATTCTGCATGTTGACAGACCCGCTGATAAAAGGGGCGGGGGGTTGCTGCGATTATTCGCAACTCCCATAAAGTCTCCCTTCTACCGTCCCTTGACCTCACAGGATCAGACAATTTGATTATTAAAATGGATAATAATAGCAGAACTTTACTTATGATCCTCATATACCGCCCCCCTCAAAATATGCCCGCTTTCGCGGCATCCATAGCAGAACAGCTTGCCCCTTTAATAATCTCTCATAAAAAACTTGTGCTGCTGGGCGACCTCAACCTTTGGTTGGACTCTGCCGAGTTAGACACTCAGGCAGCTGCGCTGAAAGAGACTCTTTTAGACATGAACCTCACCCAACAGATACACCTCCCAACCCATGCAAAAGGGTATAGCCTCGATCAAATTTGGTCTCAGAACATCCCCTTGGCTATCAATTCCATCACGCCCTGCATCTGGTCAGATCACTTTTTGATCAACTTTACCATGACTATCGAAAGTAGCAGGAAGCCTCCGTCCCAGATAGGAGGTAAAACCAGAATCTGGAAGAATGTTGACATCCCTGCTCTTATCGGCACCTTAACATCTTCCCTCCCTCCTTTAGATCAGGGCATTGAAGAAATGGAAGAAGCCTTCTCTAGGTGGCTACTTCAGGCAGCTGACGTTTACGCTCCCTGCACCAATTTTCCCCGCTCTCGCCCCAATGACGCTCATAGGTGGTTTACACCTCTTTTGAAAACTTTTAAACTTGAAGTCCGTCAAATGGAGCGTAAGTGGCGAACAGCTTACTCAGAACTAGATAGAGCTAACTACTGTAAGGCCCGAAAGGATTACCAAAAACTCATTCAGAAACATAAAACCGATTATTTTTCTAAAAAAAATCCTTAATGCCCACAATAAATCTAAAGAACTGTTCAACATCGTGGAGAATCTGAGCGCCAGCGATAGAACTTCTCTCCCGGTGGTCCCCACTCAGGAGCTTTGTAATTCGTTAAACTCATTTTTCTTTGATAAAATCTGCACTATCAAACAAAGCATCCCCATTACTCAGTCCCCCCTCCTATTGGCTGACACCTTTTATAACACTGCGACCCTGAAACTTTTCCCCCCGTTGACAGTACCATTTTATCCAAACTCCTCGCCAAGGTTAAATCAGGTTCCCCTGATGACATATGCCCCCCTCACATTCTGAAAGAAGTGGGAACCAGCATTCCTGCGGGTATACTTTCTTTACTGAATGGAACGCTCACTCAGGGTAAAGTCCCAGACAAATTTAAAAAAGCCCTTCTTATTCCCCTGATAAAAAAAGTAGGAGCCAACCCGCTAGACCCGCAAAATTATAGGCCCATATCCTTGCTGCCTTACTGTGCCAAACTTCTGGAGGCTCATGTCTGCAACAGCATCTCCAAATTTTTGGAAGAATCAGAGTATCTTGCACCTAACCAGGCTGGCTTCCGCCCATGCCATTCTACTGAGGCGGTTATTCTCTCGGTGCAGAATACTCTGAGGCGGAATGCGGACGAAGGGATCCATCAGGCTCTGGTGCTACTGGACCTCTCTGCTGCGTTCGACACGGTCGACTATACCATCTTGGTCGACCGTGTTGAGCAGGCAGGTCTCAGGGGCCCTGCGCTGAGCTGGATTCGCTCATTTATCACTGGCCGTACTCAATCTGTTAGATTGGGACCCTTCACTGCCCCTACCATACCTACCACCTGCGGAGTCCCCCAGGGCTCTTCGTTATCACCTCTGCTTTTTAATTTGTATCTACGTCCCCTTCTGTACTCCCTTAGAAAAGCCAAAATTACCATCTTCAACTATGCAGATGATTTGCAGCTCATTTTCCCTTTGAACACCAAGGACTCTGTGGTCGAATTCCAAAACACCATGTCCCACATTTTGAGTTGGATGAACTGCAATCATTTGAAACTTAACCCAGGCAAGACCGAACTGGTCTTGCCTGGACAGAGTGCACTCAGTTGGAACCCCAGCTTTTGGCCTTCCAGTATGGGAGCCCCTCCATCCAAGTCTTCCTCGGTTAAGAGCCTGGGAATTTATATTAGCGAGGACCTTTCCCTAAAAAAACAAGTAGGAGCAGTTGTTTCAGCTAGCTTCTTCCAGTTGAAGAAAATCAAGAAAATCGCCTGCTTCTTCTCTCCGGCTGCCCTCACACAGATTGTCATCTCCCTGGTTTTGTCCAGATTAGATTTGTCCAACAGCCTTTATTTTGGGCTTCAAACTGGAGAGCTAAAACGCCTTCAGCTGGTCCAGAATCAGGCAGCTAGACTTCTCTTGAATCTCTCTAAGAGGCAGTCTGTTAGACTTGGCTTGAAACAGCTACACTGGCTGCCTGTGGAGCAGCGTGTGGCTTTTAAAACAGGGTGCATTTTATTCAAATCTCTGCATGACTCTGGCCCCCTATTCATTAGAGACATGTTTAAGAGATACATCCCTTCCCGCAATCTCCGGTCCATTCACAAATCCCTTCTGACCGTCCCATCCTACAAGAGGAAACGTCTCGGAGGCAGCTGTTTTGACCATCTCGCAGCTGGCTTCTGGAACTCTCTTCCCCTCCATCTGAAACTGAATGACAACATCCTCAGTTTTAGACACTCCCTGAAAACCTGGCTCTTTTCTCAGGCGCATTGCTGAGCTGCTTACTCTCTACTGTGACCTACGCGCTTCGTTCCTTCCTATAGCGCCATGAAGCCCCCGGGCGTACGAGCGCTTACAAATACATACTAACATTAACATTAACGAAGGTGAAATGCTTCTGCACGTTAAAGAAATACACTTTCTTGAATTTTGATGATAACAACATAATCTAATGTGATGTTTGTTGCATGATTGACATGTCAGATATTTTCAGGGCTCTGGGCTTGCCCAGGCTCTTACAGCCAGAGCTGACCATTGGCTCAGCTCTTGATCAACTCTCTATGTTAATTTGTTGGCTCGCCTACCTCTACTAGCCCCAGACCTACGTGGTTTCAGGCCTAGCACCGTATAGCTGAGAAGAGTCTCTGGAGTTGCAGTGATATGGAAAGGCAGAGGCCAGAGACGCAGACAGGAGGCAGAGAAGGTGCCTTAAGAGGGCATTGACTCCAGTGGGAGGCTCCAGGTATCGGCTCTTCACCACAGACCTTGAGGGTCCACTCATTCTTTTTAGGTCGAGCCTAGAGCAGCCCATGCGCTGCTCTATGGGAGGCTTCTTGTGAGCACTCCACACTTTTCCTAAACTTCTCCGTGGGAGTTAGTTAACTCCCACATATTCAATTGGCCTTTGCGTGTGGCTTTTAGTACTGAAAGCCCGCAAATGGCCAAAGATGGCATCATGTCCCGCCTTTTCTTTGAACGTTAATGCCCCTGGCCTAGGGAGCGAGCAGCGGCGCACATTGTGCCAGCTGCATAACTCCCTTATTGTGATCTTGCGTTCCTAAATAAACAAACACGCTCACACGCTGGCTTTCGCGCTCGCATTTGTTTTAACTTTTTTTTCAGCCTATTTAACTCCTTAACCGCGCCGCAAATTCCACCTCGATGCGGGAGTTCTATTAAGTGTGCAGGCCGCATCGGCCAACGGACTTGCACAGCACTACCGCCGAGATAGTGCTCCCGACGGCCGTTGGCCGACGCGCGCACGCAACGGGTTAATGTCCTGGGCTTGTTTTACTACTTCAGAGCTTTGCTTTTGCTCATGGTGTTAAATTCCCTTTGTTCCTCAATTAAGCAGGTGTCACAGATGTGTGAAAAGTAGGTTGAAGGGTGCGTGCCCACTACTCGCGCAAATTGAAAGTGACAGACACCTTGCTCTGCCACTAATTTGCTTCCACGCCAAAAAGGCCTCTGGAGGGCCTAATTGGTTTGGAAAAGTTTCAGCCTGGCTCCGTCTCCTGGGACTATTGGACTTAATTGTGGGGAAAATGGTTAATTGCAGCCCATCCCTGAAGGGAAGCACGGCGAGGCCAACTCCCCCCGTTTGAGAATAGCGCCAGGCTGACAGAGGTCACGGGGTCAAGCCCGCTGAAATGAGGCGAAATTGGCACCCCATTCTTTTGAGCACAACTCTCCTTTGTCAGCACCCAATATAGAGGTGTTCTGCGTGCCTTTGAGGGCTAATCAGACCCTCTACAGTAATCGCTCAAAAAACCCAATTAAGGAAGAATGTCACCACAGAGTATCACTTTAATTTCAAATGAATTAGCCCCACCCCTAAAAGCTGCGCACCCGGAAATGTTCATCTATTGTTTATTTTCTTAAGATAATGGAGAAAGTGGCTTCTTATATCATTTTCTTACTGATGAGCTGTAAGTACCCCAACTATATTTCAGCGCCTGGCGAGGGAGTGGTCAGCGCTATATAAATGCATTGCCAATTTGAGCCGGTTGTGGTCTGTTTTTTCGCGTGCACCCGCACCTCAGTTTCAAATTCACCACATTTCTGTACAACAGAAGAGGTAGGTTTGCTCAGCAATTCGTGCACACAACTGCTACAGCAGGAGCAGAGCTTCCCTAGATTTTTTGGGTGCACACTATCACCCCCCTTCCCGACCCTACTCCAAGCATACCAGCTGGTTTTATAACTAGCCGACATACATGGCAGCCTAGACTAGAACCACTACAAACAATAGATTTTTCAAGGTAAACGCAGACTTAATATATTTCTGAACAAAATGACAATGCCTTTTGCCACATAATTACACATCACATAATTACACTCTACTCCATGCAACATAAATACACTCCACATAATAACACTGTGCCATATAATTACACGCCACATAATTACACTCCACTCCATGCAACAAAATACACTCTATATAATACCACTCAGTGTGACATAGTTACATGCCACATAATTACACTCTACTCAATGCAACATAAATACACTCCATAAAATACCACTCAGTGCCACATAATTACACGCCACATAATTGCACTCTACTCAATGCAATAAATACATATCACCAATCAACATAAATGCACTCCACACCATGACACAATTTCACTAAGCATAATTTCACTCAACACCACAGTTCCAGGCCACACAATGCAACTCCACACATTTCCAATACACACCACATAATTACACACCAAACATATTTCAACTCCACAATCCACAACATACCTCCAATCCACACCATATAGTGGCGCCAACTAAGCACCAAACATCACTCACCACCACCATTTTGCATCAGCGCACCACCTAAGGGGGCGTGGCTTGGACACCGATGGCGATGGTCGCCTGAGAGCTCGGCTCCGGGACTGAGCCCGCGTTGATCCTGCAGAGCGGAGTCCGCGGGGCACACTAGTCCCCGCAAACCGATGATCGGACTGATTGGGAACTGCTGAGACGCCCGGTGAAACTCGAAAACCGGTTGATCCGACGGAAAATCGAAGTTTGGGGACCCGCGGAGTGCGACCCAAGATGGCGCCCGGACCTTCTCGACTCCTTGGCCGGGACCCTTGATCCGGAGGAGCATCGTTGGGCACGGCGCACCCTCCACCTCCTATCTCCCTATGATGTGATGGTCTGGGTGTTGCTTGACTCAGAATCTGAGCACGGTAACCGATCCCGGACGGTCTGAGGTCCGGACTATCGTTGACCTCGGAACACGGACGTCTAGCGACCCTGTGTGTGGAACTGACCCCTTAAGCCGCACCCGGCTGCACCCTGCCGAGCGATTGGACTTCATGGGCAGCTCGGCGCCTTGGCGCCATAAAGTCTCAGACGGCGTTGGTGGCTCTTGTTCCAGATCCTCATCGGCCCGGCGGGCCTACTCGACCTGGCGCCGATTGTCCCCGCCTCCTCCTCAGTGCCCTCCGACGACACGGTGGTGGCGCGGCCCGGGGTTGCAGAAGACCAACCGGCCCTGGAGACGGAGATCGACGACCCTCGGCTCCAAGACAGCCTGCCGGGAGGGACATTGTCGACGCCCGCACTCGGTGGGACCTCTGACTGACTTTCCACAGTGGGACTCCAGCGCCATGGGAAACCGAGAGGACCCAAGGGGACCACTCCGGCTGCCTCAGATTCGGAGGCGCCGGACAAAGATGATCGTGGAGACCCGGAGAGCTCTGGTGGCCCTCACTTGCAACAACAATTTGACCGGGTCCTGGAGGCGATAGCGACCACGCGCTCGGCCCTCCAGCAGGACATTGCTCAGGTTGTGACGAGCCTGGGCCTCCTTCGAGCGGACCATGGCAAGCTCTCGGACAGAGTTAAGGAAGTGGAGAGCTCGGTAAAGACCTTAGAGCCCGCGCAGAAGACCCTGGCCGCGACGATGAAGGATGCCCTATCCCAAATTGAGGCCCTAGAGCGGCGGGCGGAGGATGCGGAGGGACGTAATAGGCGAAACAACATTCGAGTGGTGGGCCTGCCGGAAAAGATTGAAGATGGTGACATGGTGGCCTACTTGGAAGCCTGGCTCCGGGACACAGTGGCCCCGGAAGGCCTGTCCTCCTTCTACACCCTGGAACGAGCACACAGGGTGCCAGCGAGACCACCGCAACAGGGCCGCGCCCCACGGCCGGTGGTGGCACGTTTGTTGCATTTTAGGGACAGAGACCTCATCCTTACTGCCGCCAGACATAATGGCCCTTACAAGGTGGAGAACAGCCAGGTGAACATTTTCCCAGACTACACCTATGAGACCCAGCGCAGACGGTCTTCTTTCCGGAGCGAGGGCATCCAATACTCGCTCCTGTTTCCCGCAAGGCTCCGCATCATCGTTGATGACAAGACTCAGTTCTTTGATTCCCCGGAGGTAGTCTGTAACTGGCTCGAACTTTATAGAGCTGGTAAAGATGGTCTCAGCTCGGCATCTCAGCTGGCAACAGAACCTGGACAGCGACGGCGATCCAAAAGGCTTCGGAGTCGCCGGGGCCAGACAGGCAGACCTTCGACTGTGGAGACATCGGCGGAACGGAAGGGAGTGTTGGAGATGTTGTCTACGCTGTCTGGTTCACAAGAAGGCCCCATTATCGAGGAAACGGACCCTGGGGACGAGGGGGCACCAACGGACTCGGTGGAATCGGTGACCGACAGTGTCCATATGCCAGTGATCACTCCGAACTCGGTTGAGGACCTTTTGGATGGACAGGGATGACGGGTGGGATACTTCCATTTGGGTGGGGGTCTGCAGCGGGGGTGGCAGGGATAGGCGATTGCCCATGAACTCCGGTGACAATGGGGGAGGGGTGCCCTGCTCGTGACATAGCTTTTTGTTTTGGGCTCACCTTAGTCTCGGAAGCCCGAGAGTCGAGGGCCCATTACCGGCGCCCAGCCCGCACCTAGCCCTTAAGGCCTTCCTGCGGTGGCGACCGCAGGATTAGTCGGGGATTGTGGGATTGTTGGGGGCATGGTTTGGATGGGAACTAGATGGTACTATTTGGGTCCTGTTCTGGGGAGGGTGGGTAGGGGTTTGTTCCGAACGGGAGTTGTGGTTTTTTGGTTGGGGAAAATGGCTGCCATCAGTGTTGGGTTGATTGTTGCGCTCTCTTTGTTGGAACTGAAGTGGAGAGACCCGGAACGAACGATATGGGACAATGGCTGATGTTGCTAATGTGAAATGCATTACTTGGAACGTACGGGGGCTTCACACTATGTCTAGACGCCACAAAGTCCACGCTTATTTAGTGCGTAGAGGGGTGCAAATGGCGCTGCTGCAGGAGACCCATCTCAATAAAGCGGAAGGGGCGGCGCTACAGCGTAGGTGGAGAGGGCAGGTCTTTTGTACTTCGTACTCAGCGTATGCCAGGGGGGCGCTGATTTGGATCAGAGCTGGGGTTCCATTCCAGGTTACGAAATCCGTGGTGGATCCGGAGGGTCGCTACGTAGCCATCTCAGGCACACTGGGGGGGAGGGACTTGAACGTTTGCTGTGTTTATGCGCCTAATGTGGATCAGCTTGCCTTCCTTTCCAGGTTATCGGGCTCGTTGGCCAACTTCTTCTCTGGGCCCCTCCTGCTCGGAGGGGACTTTAATTCAATAGTGGACGTGGAGGCCGACCGCTCGCACCCCCCCCTCCCTGACTCTCCGGTTCGCCGTGTGGCTAAAGGTAGGAGGGAATGGCAGACGCACTGGGGGCTCACGGACATCTGGAGGGCACAACACCCCGACACTAGGGATTACTCCTACTTCTCGAGCCTGCACGAATTGCACGTCCGACTGGACGGGTTTCTGGGCACGGTGGAGTTGGCTTCAGCAGCGATCCAGTCTGAATATCTGACCAGGACTATCTCAGACCATAACCCTCTCCTACTGGACCTTCGCTGGTTTCCCGGGGTTCCCGCTGTGCCCACCTGGAAACTGCGCCCGGAGATTTTGAAGGACATAGTTTTTAAGGCGGACCTAGAGGATAAAATATCGGAATATTTCGCGTCCAATGGGGGTACTGCGGGATCGAGGGCGCTGGAATGGGACGCCTTTAAGGTGGTGGTCAGGGGCTACTGCATTTCTAAAAAGGTGGGCATGCGGCGAATCATCCTTGATGATTTGGCTGCGGCTGATCGGAAGCTCCGTGAGTTGGAGCTCCGCCGCCCCGGGCGCCCGGAACTCCAGGAGCGCACGGCGGCGGCGAAGGAGGCGGTGGCGGCGGAGGTCGAGCGGTTGCGCTGCTTCGACTACAAGGCCTATACTGCTAGATCGCTCGCGGAGGGGGACAGATCGGGCGCATTGCTGGCGTGGTTAGCTAATCCCGCACGCCAAACCTCCCTAACGACGTCAATGCGCACGGCAGACGGGGCCGAAGTGCACACTCAGCCTGAGATCTTGAGTTGTTACCTGCGCTACTACGAACACTTATACCGCAGCTGCTCTGCCAGGGACCCCGACCGGATTGAGGATTACCTACGACCCCTGGAGCTCCCAACGGTGGAACCGGACGTAGCAAAAGCTCTGGGCTCCGACATCGAACTGGGTGAAATCCGCAGCGCCATTAAAAAGATGGCGAGGAACAAGACCCCGGGCCTAGACGGCCTTCCGATTGAATTTTATTCCGCCTACGCTGACCTCCTGGCGCCGAGGCTGTTGATAGTTTACAGAGAGGCAAAACGGCTGGGTCGGCTCCCCGGCTCGATGTGTGAGGCCTTAGTAGTTCCCCTACTCAAACCGGGAAGGGATTCATCTGACCCGGCGTCCTACCGCCCTTTATCCATGTTGACGGTCGATTATAAGATACTGAGCAGCATATTGGCATCGAGGCTGCTCGGTCACATGCGCTCTCTGGTACATGAGGACCAGGCCGGATTCATTCCCAAGCGGAACACGACCATGAACATCCGCAGGCTGTTCCGTTTGCTGGGAGAGCCGCTCGTGGACGCCCCGTGCCCGGTGGTCCTCTCGGTGGATTTGGAAAAGGCCTTTGACAGCTTGGAATGGGACTACCTGCGCAGTGTACTACTGCGGTTCGGCCTAGGTGAGGGCTTCGTCAGGTGGACTACGGTACTGTATGCCTCGGCATCGGCCAGGGTACGGGCAGGCCCGCTGATTTCCTCGCAGTACCCGGTGAAGAGAGGCACGAGGCAGGGTTGCTCACTGTCCCCGCTTCTCTTCGCACTGGCGGTGGAGCCGCTGGCGCTGCTGCTCCGGTCGGGAGCCCACTTTGGCGGTCTGCGGACACCATCGGGCCCACATTATTTCTCGCTGTACGCTGATGACTTGTTGCTCTTCCTTGAGGACCCGATTGATGCCTTGAATGGGGCTGCATCGGCGCTCACGGCGTTTGGGGAGATCTCATGCCTTCGGGTGAACTGGGCCAAGACCTGTCTGTTCCCGGTTCGCAGGGGCACGCCCAGCCCCGATATTAGTAGGGAGGTTAGATGGGAACCTGACTGCTTCAAGTACCTGGGGGTGTACATCTACCACGACCCGACTGACCTCCTGGATGGGAACATAGCTGGCAGCACTCGTGCACTGCGTGGTAGCATGGATTTCTGGGCTACCCTGCCGCTCTCGGTGGCGGGGCGGATCGCTCTGCTAAAAATGGTGGCGCTCCCCCGGCTGCTGTACTATTTCCGTGCGCTGCCGGTTTGGATCCCGCCGGCCACCTTTCGTCTGCTACGGTCAATGGTGGTGGGATTCCTCTGGGGCTCGTGCCGCCGGAGAGTGGCCCTCAAGACCCTGATTAGGCCGAAAGCTGAGGGTGGTCTCGCGGTGCCGGACTTTGAGAAATATCACCTGGCAGCGCAGCTACAGACCTTCACTCAGGAGGTCGCCAGAGAGTTCCGAGGCCCAGAGACCGAGAGGGGCACAGGGATGGCCAGGCATGTTATCTCCTTCATCGCGCTGCGACAACGCCTGGCCTTGCAGGACCTGACGCTCGAAGAAAAGACCATCCGACTATGCTGGAACCGCGCCCATGCCCGGGGACAGCTTCGGCTACCGTATGCACCCGAAATACCTCTGTGTATGTTGTCGGCCCTGCCTCACGGTGGTGATTGGTCACGACTAGCGGACTGGGAAGACGCGGGTCTGCAGCTGGTGGGTGACCTTTACGAAGATGGGGCACTACTGCCCTTTCAGGAGCTCATTGACCGCTTTGATGTTCCTCGTGGCGACTTTCTTTTGCACACGGCCCTGGTCCGAGTGATTCAGGCGCACTGGAAGAACGGATTGGAGGAACCTCCTACATCCCCGGTGTGCCAGTATGTCATGATGTCCGCGGGTACGGTCAAGGCGGTCACTTGCCTGAACAACAGGCTGGTCAACGAGGGGTTAACCCCCCTCACCACCTTAAGAACCCGCTGGGAGGCGGATGTGGGGAAGGAGATTCCGGAGACGACTTGGTCACAACTTATGAGGCGGGCCTGGAAGGGCACGCGCCACGCCCGCTTTCAATTGGTCCACTTCTATGTACTCCACAGAGCATATTTGACCCCGGCAAAGATCCAACAATACTTTGCCACGGACTCTGCAGACTGCCCCAGGTGCCGTGCACCTGGAGCAGACCTCCTCCACATGCTGTGGTCTTGCTCGGGGTTGTCCTCCTATTGGCTCGAGGTGGGGGACACCCTGAAGGGAGTGACAGGGAGGTCCTTATCGGTTGATGCGGTGGTGGGGCTCCTGCACTGGTTTCCGCATACCCCCAAAAATAAAATCTCCAGTAAATTCATCGATCTAGGGCTTCTCCTTGCTAAGCGGGAGGTGACCATGAATTGGAAGGCAAGGGTTGGTCCAACGGGGGCCCGGTGGCGCGGCGAACTTTTGAAGTGGGCGGCAGGGGAAAGCACACTGCAATACCAGTTAGCTAGGAGGCACAACAACGACAAGGCGCAGGAGGCAGCGCTAGAATGGGAGACATTAGTGCAGGCCCTCAGGGATTATTGCGCTTCCAGCGTCTCTGAAAGCGAGGATGCAGCTCGCCCGAGTCCCGATAGACAGTGGTACTTTATGAGTCTGTAGCATTCCCCGGGGATGCTCCCATGGTTCCTTTCACATCTCTTACCATACGCTGATGGCAGGGTTGGGGAGGGTTCTGTTTAGTTCATAGAGTTTTTGGGGGGGTTTCTTTTGCTTCTTTTTCGTAGAATGGTTTAGAAAAGCAGATGACGGACAGTGGATCATCCAGACCGGCCTCGACCTCCTATTGGGCCCTCACTGGTAATCGCCGCCCGACCCTTGGGTTGTGGGCTGAATAGCTGTGTAACGGAATATTTTACTGAGGGGGGATGGGATGTGATCTACTATTTCCGATTGAACTCATAATGCTGGTCCACTTTGTAATTTTTTACTGATTCCTGCAATAAAAATATATTTAAAAAAAAAAAAAAAAAAATCAGCGCACCACCTAAGCATCACCTAAGCATCATCTAAGCATCACGTCAGTCTGCCCTCGGAATCTGGGATCTGTTGATTCTGCCCTACTGTCCGTCCGCTGCTCGTGTTATAATTAAATTACGGTTTTCCAACCTCCACTCCCCTGTTATATATGTCTCGCTCCCCCATAACAAAAAAAATTATAACAAACAAGCATGAGAACAGGCAGAAAGAAGTTGCTCGCAGTGCACCTACAAAAAAACTAGAAGGCATTTTTTATGTTAAAATCTTTTTTTAATCAGGTTGTTCAGTTGTATATAATGTCATCTTGGTTTTTATAAAGGTTATAAAAATGCTAAACACATTTTATTACAACTTTTCAACATGATGCACAGCAGCCATAATGCTCTACAACATAGCCAAAAGTTCTGGCTAAACACATAAGGTCCCAAAGGCAAAGCCTATTGGCTATGCCAGTGCTTGTTTTTATATCCAAAGGTTCTTGGCTGGTGAATATTGGGGTTGGGTAGTAGTGAGTACAGTTATTCCTCACTATGTTCACTAATATTGTAAATCCACATGCGACTGAGAATAAAATCTAAACTGTCTTTGACTTTGGCAGGTATTTGGTTGAAGATTTACCATTTCTCAAGGTTTTTACATTATCTAGCTCTCTAATGACTGATGATTGTTATGATCCAATGTTTTTGTCTCTTGAAGAATAATACTTTCTTTGTGATCTTATACTGGAAGAGTACACCATATGAAAGATCTTGTCACAATACTTCCTCTTCTGGGTAGGACATAACTAAATTAGAGATGAGGTCTGCTTTGGGAGTTGCACCCTATTGAACATGAGGTAATGTGCTCCAGTTAATGTGAAATAATTGATTGCTGATTCTTTGTTGTGTAGGTTGGGAGTCCTTGGAGCCTATTGGTTCAGTGGTATAGTATTTGCTTATTCTTTTTTCAGATCTCAAGCAGATGAAAATTGTGTTCAAAAAGTGATCAATTACTTTATGTTGAAGTTTGGTTAATTAATCATTTTTATAAGTGTTATTATGCAAGTTCCCCATTGAATACTGAGGTACTGAATGCTTGACATCAGAGGTTCTGGGTTATCTCGTTATCTTTTATAATCAAAGGAGAGAGAGAGGAACCAGAGTGACTAGTTAATTTCCCCTATGATATAATGAGTAAACAACAAGAACTACTTCTGTTAGTGTGCTATGTGTCTGTATGGAAAACCATTTGTTTTTTTATGAAGGCCCTCACCCACCAACCTAGTTGGTGGCATGCTTCATCATCGGGCCCCACCCGAGGCACCGAGTGTGCCTCAGGTGTACAGCGACGCCAGGCTACTGCAGAGCGGGTTTTATTGATTTGGGAGTGTGCTGTGCAGGTGTGTTGCGTGAGGTTTTAAAATACTGTCCTTAGGGTCTCAAAGGTTACTTTATTGGTGGGCCCTAGGCAGTAGTTAAAAACAAAGGCTTGGGACGTGCATGGTAGACTTATGGTTCCCCACGTCCAGTGTGGTCAACTGGTTTCAGCCGTGGGATAAAGTTGTACGTGTTATACCAGTAGTGTGTGTACTGTGCTTGAGCACAGAGATAATATAAATACATGTCAGGCACACTAAAACCACCACTATTATATCTAATGTAAGGGTCTCCCAGCCCACTCGCGCTTGCTTGCCCCCTTCTTGACCAACCTGATCAATAGTGACCGCACCGCGTAAAAAAGATTTGTTGGTAATCTTACAGGTATGTTGCTGAACAAATATAAAAAATGCAGTAATACCACCCTTTTGATGAGGGCTATGCGGTCTGCCAGCCACAGAGGCAGTGTTGACCACCTATTGCTCCAGCACTGTGCATGCTTTGCCTTAATTCTCATGTATAACTGTTTCGGGGTCTCTATGGACCCAAACCCCTAAGTATAGTACAGGCTCTGTCGACCATATAAGAGGAAATTCCAGTGTATGTGGGGGAGTACTCTCCATCAACGGCACTACCACTGACTTGGCCCAATTAATGTTGAGTGCTGAGAACATTCTGAAAATTATATATTCTCGCAAAATTGGCGCCATGTAGGTTTGCGGTCCCTGATAAAAAGCAACATATCATCCGGTTAGAATGATATGCTCACAGGCCGGTGTATATAACTCAATGTTGCCACTCTATGTCGTTGCCTAATTACACAGGCAAGCGGCTCCAACACCAAGGCAAAAAGGAGAGGTGAAAGGGTGCATCCCTGCCTCGTTCACCTGCATATCTGAATAGGGTCTGATGTGTTTCCCTCCACGTGAATGCAGGCTGTGGGGGTGGTATATAGCAAACAAACCCAATTGCTAAACATGGGAGGGAACCCCATCCTCTGCAGTATATGAAATAAGTTGCTCCACTCTATCAAATCGAATGCCTTGGCTGCGTCGAGCATCACAGATGCGGCCTGTAGGTTGGGATCTAGTATGTCGAACATTGCAAGACGTGCCAGAAACTTATATGATGTTGATCTATCAGAAATGAATCCAGATTGGTTGGGAAAGACCAGGTTTGGCATCAGGTGTTGGAGTCTAGTGGCCAGGATTTTTGCTAACCTTTTCGCATCTATATTGATAAGCGACAGCGATCGATAGGAGTCGCAGCGGGAAGGTGTCTTGCCTTTATTCAATAGGGTGATTATTAAGGCTTCCCTAAGAGTTGGCGGTAGCTATCCCAATTCGTAGGCTTCGTTATACATTACTAATAGGTAAGGTATCACTTTGTCTGCAAATTCCTTATAGAATTCGCAGGTAAGGCAATCAGGGCCTGGTGCTTTTGTATTTTGGAGGGATCGAATTGTTTCACGAATGTCAGTTGCAGGAATTTGTTGACTCACATACTCTCTTTGTCCGTCGAACAGCCACGCAATGGCCATGTCCAATAAGTAGTCACCAAGTTCCGCTGTGGCAGCCCCCCTTCAAGGTATATAAGTCTGCATAATTATTCCTGAATTGTGTTACAATGTCTCATGTGGTGTTGTGATCTGTTCCAGTCGCTTACTTGATTTTAGCGATTGTTTGCCTCTCTATGCAGATTTTGATCCTGGTGGCCAAGTTGTGTCCAGGCCTGCCGCCTTCTCCATTTATGTGAGCTACATGCCATTTCGATAGATATCGTATCTCTCCCGTCGCCAATTGCTGGTACTCCAACATCAATTCTTTGATGTTTTCTAACGTCTGCGCACAGGGTCTCATATTCCTGCTCAAGCCAGGACATTGCGTTCTCAACTTTGGATGTCTTTTAATATTCCAGCTGACATGCGTTATGTTATGTTATGTTATGTTATGTTATTTTTTTATTTAATATAGCGCAACGGTTACTCAAAAAGAGAATCCCGGCGCTTTAGGTAAGGTGAAACTGGTTACAGAATAACACAACACAGATAAAAACAAATTAAAAGTCCACAAAAGAAACAGGGCAACCGGCAAGGCTATTGAGAGAACAGCCAAGTTTTGAGGCCTTTCCTAAATTCAAGAAGACTGGGCGCCCCTCGCAAAGGGAGCGGTAAGGAATTCCACATCTGTGGGGCCAAAAGACTGAAGGAGCGGCCACCTAGGCGGGCCCTCTTCACACGCGGAACAGCCGCGAGAAGTAAAGATTCCGATCTCAACGCGCGAGTAGGGTGGTAGAAAGTGAGTCTCTTTCGCAGATGCCAATACATTTTCCCCTTATAGTGATGTCATAGCCGCCTCATTCATTCGTACTGTCATTGAGGCAGCAGGCGGGTGGTCAGGATTCAGATTTAACCTCGCATACGACCATTTTATTCCTTTTCCGCCTCGTTCGTAGAGTCACAATGTTCATCCTCCGCGGTGCTGGAGGACTCTCTGTGCCTGTGCTTGAGAGACTTGGTATAATCCATTTCATCCCTCCACTTCGATGCGCAGCCGCACTGGGTAGAGCATGGCATAGGGGACCATCTCATCTATTAGGAGCTTCTTGACAGACTGGTATTCTTTCCTTGCTTCTTGCACTGCTGCAGTAAAGTCTGGATGAAAAGCCATGTATTGTGCCTTTTTCTCTGGCCAGGTGGAGGATAGCATCCAGTAGTTTAGCAGGCGTGTGAATATGGGGCATGAAGGTACATCCGGAGGAGGGCACACAGCCAGTGAATGGTGTGACCGTTCCACAATCAGTACTTGTGATAAGTGTTCCGCCCCAAAAATCTCTAAAAGTAATGTTTCTACGTAGGTCTCCAGACGAAGGGTGTTGGTGGATTCCGGCAGGCCAGTTATCTGTAGATTATTGCATCTGGATCTGTCCTCCAGGTCTTCATTTTTGGCATGAATGACGGCCAGCACTTTTTCCATGTCGATTGTCTTAGAGGCCATTTACTTCAAGCTGTCCTCTGCATCCGATATGCATGTCTCCGCTTCGCTCAGTCTCACTGCATGCTTGTCCAGCTTTGTTGACATGTGGTCCATCCTTAGATTCAACTGTCTATTTTACCATCAATAGATTGCAGACTATTCTGCATGCCTAGGAGCGTTTTTTTCAATGGGGTGTTAACTTGTCACCAATAGCCTCCAGTTCCGAATCAGAGGTGGAATGCTGCTGCGATGTGCGAGTTTTCCGTGGCTCAAACGTGAGACGTAATTGGCTGCACTCAGTTCTCCCCATGTTTGCGTCACTGTGTCACTGAGAACTCCCACCCCAACATAAAGCATTGCACTCCCAGTGCCCGGGACCCTCTCTCTCGACCAGGAGACTCAGCCCAGCTGAAGGAGCAAACAATAATAGACTTTCTCCGTGTGAACCACCCGGCCCCACCTGTTACACGTCGTGCTCCGCAGCCAGGGTTAGGATAGAGACCCGCACCACTGCTCTTTAGGGGTCTCCAAACAGTACTGTACATCAATGACAGCAAAGTGTGTAGCTAGCCTTCTGTTCAACAACAACATAGACGTGGTAGGCCCTGTGTGCCAGAAAGTCCTCCTTTCACCCTCGCACCGGCAGTGATAGCGACATTCACATGTGCCTCTCCAATCAGGACTCTCATATGTAAAGGTACTATATTATGTTAGACTGGCACTTGCTGCAGTGTGGGCCCCGAAAGATCCAACAAGTCAGTCCTTATACCTCCCAGCCTCCTCAGCGCTTGTTATACTATCTGCGTGGGGGCGCATGCATTCCATCTAGACTCATTGTCAGTGAATTTGCTCTTCCTCCCTCGCTGCTCCACCATTAAGTGAGGCCTTCCCCAGAGCCCCTGCGCTCTTGAGTGTTGGTGTTCGAGGCCCTCCTCCACCCGCAGGTTTTACCAGAACCTCATTCCTGTTGGTCCAGTGGATCTCTGTCTCCTTTCTCTCACTCCGTTTCTCCCCTCGGTTCTATCTTCCCCATTCACTCTCCTTCTGTCTTTCCTCCTTTTTCACTCGTTTTTCCCCTCATTTCAAGCTCCCCCTTCACTCTCCTTCTGTGTCTTTCCTCTGTTTTCACTCATTTTTCACCCTCATCTTAATCTCCCCTTTTCACTCTCCTCTGTGTCTTCTGTGTCTTTCCTCCACTATGCTTGCACTTTTGCTGCCTTATTTGCACTTTCCCCTCTCTGTTTGATTTTTTCCTTTGCCTTTTTCCGCCTGTTTTTCCCCGTCGCTGCTGCCCCCGTGGCCCCTCCCGCCAGCGCGACAGGCCCAATCCAGCTCCCCTCCCCGCTCCCGCCTCCCAGCTGTTCAGCCCTCCCTGACCCCTACTTAATGGCGGCTACTGCATTCCTGCCTGTGCCCATCTGCGACCTGAGCACGACCAGTTCCAGGAACCCTTGATCTCTGCACCACCAACCCGACCACCCAACGGCACTCCACACACTCAACTCAGGCCACAACAACAACTGCAAACTAGCATCACCCACCGACACCCACGGACCCTTCAGCTGTCACCGCTGCCGACACTCCTGCAGCACCGCCAAGACCGCGGACCCAGCGCAACCCGCCCGCAATAACACAAACGAACCGAAGAACTTGCAATGCATTCACCTCAATGTCCGATCCCTCCACAAACACGCCACCGAAATCTGGGACCTCCTGGACGTAGCATTCTTCACCGAAACCTGAACCAACACCGCCTTGGGAGCGGACATCGCCATCGCCATTCCCCAAGGATACAAGAGCTCCAGGATTGACCGCCCCACCCACCCAAGAGGAGGAATTGCTATTGTCCACAAATCTACCCTCAGCATGAGCACACTCCCCGACGAGCCCACAGACCTGATGGAACACTTTCACTTCAAGATACTGGCCAGCCCCACCTCCACCCTCCGAGGAACCCTCATTTTATTTATTTATTTATTGGATGAGTTTTATATAGCGCTGGCTAGACCCGAAGGTATCAGAGTGCTTTACATAAGGAAACAGCGTGTTACAAGTTACAAAAATTTCGCATTAATTACAGCATGATAGCATGTTCAAGACAGAAGTTAATAAAGGACACGAAAAACAGGACCCAAGAAGACCAAGGAGATCTGGGAGTCCACATGAAGGAGACAGGAGCAGAGAAAATGATGAGACAAATGTCTGAAGTCTGGCTGGGTAGGTGACGGCCATAGCAATGTGCCAGTGCCAATCTCCCCTATAGCTGTTGGTGCAGCTCCACTAGGAATCGGCCAAGTGGATTAGTCTACCGACCCCCCTGGACCCTGCGGACTCCATTACGGACATCATCTGCCTGCATGCCATAGTGTCCACCAACTACACCCTACTGGGAGACCTCAACTTCCACCTCGACAATCAACTGGACCCCAGCACCACATCCCTCCTGGACAACCTCCACAACATTGGACTTTGTCAAATCGTGACCGAACCCACGCACTCAGCAGGACACACCCTTGACCCCCTCTTCACAACAGGAAACTCCATCACCTTCATCCACACCACAGAACTCCCATGGACTGACCATCGATGGGACCACTTCACCTTCAGAACACCCACCATCCACAGACACCAGCACCTGCTCCCACAAAGAAACTTGACCAGAATCACCGACGACCAGCTAACTCATCACTGAGCAACTCCACCCCAACCATTGCGGAAAACAACGACTCCAACACCGCAGGGCGAACCCTCCACAGATTGATCTCCGACAGCGCCAACACAATAGCCCCCCCCAAGAAAAACAACAACACCCACGCCAAGAAAGCTAGATGGTCTACCACCGAACTTCGAGAGTCCAGACGCACTTGCAGCACCTCAAAAAGGCCTTTTGGAACATCAAATCCACAGAAGCCCACAACAACTTCAGAGCCGCCACCAACGCCCACCACCAACTCATCAGAAAAACGAGGAAAAAAGAGATGTAAGGCAGAATCTCAACTCATGCACACAACAGCAAAGAACTCTTCAACATCATAAAGGAGTTCGCCCAACCCACCAGCGAGTCCACCGACATCCCTCCCTCACAAGACCTCTGCAACAAACTCAGCACCTTTTTCCACCACAAAATCAAAAGCATTTACGACAACTTCAACGAAGATAACCAACACAATGAACCCTCACCAACCAACCACGACACCCTGAAGCCAGCGATCTACAACTGGGAAGCTCACACAACCGAAAACACACTGAAGATGATGAAGTCAATCCACTCAGGGGCCCCCACAGACCCCTGCCCTCACCACATTTTCAACAGAGCCACTGACACCATCGCACCCTTGCTCTGCCACACCATCAACCGCTCCCTGGCAACCGCTTCATTCCCCGATGACTGGAAACACACCTAGATCAACCCCCTCCTGAAGAAACCCTTGGCGGACCCCACCGACCTAAAAAACTACAGACCCATCTGCCTGCTCCCGTTCCCAGCAAAAGTCATCGAGAAAGCCATCAACAGCCAACTCGCCACATTCATCGAAGAGCACAACATCCTCGACTTTTCCCAATACGGCTTCAGAAAAAAACCAGTACGTAAACCGCCCTCCTCGCCGCAACAGAAGACATCTGCACCCTATTGGACAAAGGAGAAACAGCAGCCCTCATCCTCCTCGACCTCTCAGCAGCGTGCAACACAGTCTCTCACCGCACCCTAATACGCAGACTTCACGATGCAGGGATCCAAGACAAGGCCCGTGACTGGATATGCTCCTTCCTCTGTGGAAGAACGCAGCGGATAAAACTCCCCCCATTCCTCTCAGAACCCACACCAACCACCTGTGGAGTCCCCCAGGGATCCTCCCTCAGCCTTACGCTCTTCAACGTCTACATGGCTCAGCTCACCCCCATCGTCAGAACCTACGGACACAACATTGTGTCATACGCAGAAGACACCCAACTCATCCTCTCTCTATCCAAAACCCAATACCGCCAGACACAACTTTCGAGAAGGCATGGAAGCCATCGCCAAATGGATGAAAAACAGCTGTCTACCACTAAACATCAACAGAACGGAAGTACTCATCATGGGCCCAAACCCCGACGCTTGGTACGACACCTGGTGGCCTCCCCACCCTCGAAAGCCCTCCCACCCCCACAGACCACGCATGCAACCTGGGAATCATCCTGGACTCAGAGCTCAAAATGGACCGCCAGATCAACTCCGTCTCGTCCTCTTGCTTCCACACCCTCCGCCTCCTACGTAGGACCTTCAAATGGATCTCCCAAAAACACAGAAAGACCGTCACTCACGCCCTGGTCACCAGCAGACTAGACTACGGCAACACACGCTATGCCGGAATAAACAAAAACCTCATTGCAAGCTACAGAAGACACTGCCACATCTCCCAGCATCTGGGCACACTCCACTGGCTCCCCATCAAAGCTAGAGTCACCTTCAAGAGGCTCTCCCACGCTCACAAGGCCCTCCACGACACTGGACCAGCATACCTGAACAGCCGACTCAAATTCCACGCACCCCAATGGACCCTACGATCAGCCCAGCTCTCCTATGCCGCAGTCCCCAGCACAAGAAAGACCAGATCGGGAGGCCGCTCCTTCTCCTTTGCAGCCAGAGCCTGGAATGACCTTCAGCTCCACCTCAGAAACACATCGCTCCCCATCTTCGCAGGAAACCTCAAACCTGGCTCTTCGACAGACTCCCTCCTTGATGGACTGGAACCTGTGAACCCCCCACCACCCCCAGCGCCTTGAGACCCTTACGGGTGAGTAGTCACGCTTAACAAAAACCTTGGTTGATTGATTGACAATCAACAGTATGGCACAGGGATACGATCCGTGATGTAGCACAGTTGGCGGGTTTCTCGTGTACATCTGATATGTTTAAAAGTTTATGGCACATGAACTACTCTTCCATGTACTCACCAGGGTGCTCACTATTATCCGGTGGCAGGCCACGCTGGGCGGCAGACATGAGGCCTGATCACAGGCTCTGGCAGCCAAGACCGTCCGTGCCGCCGTGCGCTGCAGGACTCACCCAGCTAGCCGCAGGCAGTTTGTGTCAGCACCGGCAGTCGCAGCTCCACTCTGACCGCCTCTCCAGATTGCGGAAGGGGGCTGGTTCGCCCCCGTTGCTCGCCGCAAACACCACACACCAGCCGGTGGGGGCGATGGCTCAAGGCCCCGCCAGCGCTATTCAGCCTGCTCCGCCTCCCCCCACGCACTCACCGGCTGTCACGATAGGCAACGACCTCGAGGGGAGCAGCAGGAGCCTCTGTTCTCGGTCACTGGTCGTGGGCACCTCCGCCCGGCGTCACCGCGTCGATCAGCGGGCTCGCTGGCCCGACATGATGTCGATCCAGGCTCACGCTGTCTGAAACAAATATCTCTGCAAGCAGGTCTGTGTCATTCGATATTTTGCTCCCAAATCAGTCATTATGGTGCCCCTGCATCACACTATGAGTGCAGAAGTTGGATGCAATCGGGAACCACAGGATCTTGAAAGGATTAATTATTTGGCGGCGGAGCTGCTCGACAGCGCAGCCATCTTGCAGTGCGCCCTCTCGAGCCCCCTTCCCAAAGGCTTTTTTTTTAACGAGAAGGTAATACAAAATTAACCATTACATTATTCTGTTCCCTACTGTAAGATTTGGCAGCAAAGGTTTGTGCTTTATGCCACAGCTCCCATGAGCAAGGACTCACCTTACAAATCAGATATCTGATTTTGCATTTGCCTCTGGTAAATATGTTTATTCACTACTGGAAAGCATTTGAATGAATCATCAATTCTCCTTCGAGCAGCGTTCTTCGCCATGATGTCGGTGGGCCTCAGAAGCAGCGTGTCCTGTCACATATCCTGCAGCCTGCAGGGCAGCGCATGCTCGAGAATAATTCACACTGCCTACTGGCCAGCAGTAACAGCCAGAGGCAGGCCGCAGTTTCACATATCCCTAAAGATGCACCTGCTGACTATTGCTGAATAAATATAATGTCGCATATGGAGGCTCGCTATTAGAATGCGTAGAGAAAAAAGGCATGCGCCAGGATAGTTTGTGCAGCACATAAACCTACCTGAATAATTTATGAAAATCCTAAACTTGACTTGCATTCACCTTGTCATTTCCAAATGTGGAAACCAGTCTGAAATGTCCGCGTATGATTCACATTTCGACAACTTTCTCTGTGAATCTGTCAAAGTTTTTGAAGAGGCCAAAATTACCCTTTCTGCGGTCAAAGAAATCCACTGATATAACATTTTGGTACACATGAAAAAGCTATTTAGAAAGCTTTTTATGAATTGTTTATTGTTTCGACAAGATTTACCATTTTCTGTGTGAATTGAATAGTAGAATTTTTACCAAATCCCCTGGCCAGGACTGGTAACGTTTGCAAGCTGTAATTAGGCATTTTGGGGCCCAGCTTGAAATGGATTTTGCATCTAAAGCATCCTCATTCTTTAGAGATTGATGCTCCTGCCTTACTGTTAGACCTGGCACCATTGGCGTGGGTCTCCCTTCCATTTTTGCTGTTGCCTCATGTATTTTTGCTGGTGTATAGATGCTTTGGGCACGTGCCACTGCTATTCAGTGCCACAGTGCGAGTGCTCCCTATTGTAAATTGATGTATTAATCAGTGGTTCCATGTTTGGCTATTTGGTTTACTTGTCAGACCCTAGTCTAGTGCACTGGGTGTGCCAGGGCGTGTAATTCAAATGCTGCTGGTGGGCCTGCAGCACTGGTTGTGCCACCCACAGAAGCAGCCTTGTAAAATGTGTCTAAGGTCTGCCATTGCAGACTGGTACTGTCAGGCTGACTGGGCAAGTGCACCCACTTTCCAGTCCCTAAACCTTCCCTTTTCTTCATATTAGTCACCCCTAAGCCCAAGGGCAGGGTGCATTGTAAGTATAAGGTAGGACAAGCCCTAATGTGTGTGGCATGTCCTAATAGTGAATTACAGCCGTTTTCGTTTTTCACTATTGCAAGGCTACCTGTTCTCCATAGGCCAGAATGGGCTGTTAGAATTGTTACATTTTATAATCCTAACAGACTCAGTGAACATGGTAGAAATTCGAGTTTAGTATGCCTGGACTCAGAATAATAAAATACATCTTTTAGTAGTTTATATTAATATTCTGTGTTTGCAAATACCACTTTTAGAAAGTAGGTATTTGCTTGTCTAACCATTCAAACCTGCCTCTGCTAGGTTGTGTATTCCTATGTCTGGTTTTGTGAGTGACAGGGCTGGGGAATTCCAGGAGACAGGCTGAGTCACCCAGATGTGAATAGAGAGATCTGCATCTTGATGGGAGGGAGGAGTGCACCTGAATTCTAAATAGGGCTGTGCCTGCTTTCCACAATGTCGGCTCCTCCCCCTGGGGAGTGGCTGATGTCTCTGCCCTGCACACTGAAAGAAGAGAAGGAGTCCTGTCAACAAAGTGCTCCAGGACTGTACTTGCCTTCCCCAATGCTGGCTCCACCTCCTGTGGGACGTCTGATGTTTCTGCCCTGCACTGTGAAAGAAAAGGAGAAGGCTGGTAAACAGAGTGCTTCAGAACTGGTTTGGACTAGGGCACAGGCCCCTCTCCCCTCAGAGAACAAAGGATTTTGGGGTATAAATATTGGGACCCTGCTCCCACGAAATCCCTTTTGGACTACAAGAAGAAACCTTTACTGAGGAGAGGAACCTGATGGAACTGAGGAGAGACTATTCCCAAGCTGAAGTGCTGCTTGGAGGATTGGCCTGCAGTGGTTGCCTTACTGCCAAAGGAAGGAGAAAGGAACTTTGTGTACTTTGCTTTCAACTTGTGAAGGATCTCCAGAGCTTGCCCAGAGCTTGCCTCCTGCTGAAGTCTCAGGGACAACAGACTTCACCCCCCAGCTCCCCAGAGTTCCTTTGGAAGTGCCGGCTGCTGTTTTGGGCCTTCTGAGGAACACCGTGTCGCAAGGAGCTGGAAGCGCGACTCAACTAGAAGGAGTGTATCACTGTTGCTGTGCCTGCCTTCGCAACTCCGGAGAAGGAGGGTGTCGCCGCTGGAACTGTCGCACTGCACTGCCTCGGAGAGAAGCGTGCCGCAACGAAGAGGAAGCGTGTCGCCGTCGCTGTTGCAGCCGTCGCAACTCCGAAAAAGGAGGGTGGCGCCGCTGTAGTTGTCGCACTGCACCGCATCAGGAGAAGAATCTCGCAACGAGGTCGGAGCGTGTCGCCGTCACTGTACCTGCCGTCGCAACTCCAGAGAAAGGAGGGTGTCGCCGCTGGAACTGTTGCACTGCACCGCATTGATCAAGAGCACCTCGCATCCCAGAGAAGCGCGCCGCCGTCGGAGCTGCTGCCGTCGCATGGTGGATGTCCCGCTGTAGTTGTCGCATCGAGCGGAAGCTTCACGAATCATGGGAGAAGAGCGTTGCCGCTGGAGCTGTTGCCATCGCATCATAAGGGTGTCGCCACTGCGGCCCACGCATCGAACTGAGAGATTCCCGCATCCCCGAGAAGCGTGCTGAATCTGGAACATCTTCCTGTCTTTATTTCTTCGTATCTGAACTTTGCCGCATTTCCCATCGCTGCGACATTGCTTGTCGTGGAAGCGCAACGCAACTTAAGGTACATTGACGCAGAGTGTTGCATCTAAGAACTGAACTAGGCTTAAATCTACCATCTTAAAGTAATCATAGTGTGTATTTTGGTCGTTTATGGTCTTGTGATAACTCTATATAAAGCATACTTATTTTTGATATAAAACCTGTGTGGTGTCCATTTGTAGTGTTGTCACTGGGTTACTGTATGGGGTCACAACTGCTTAACTTACAACGCCTCTGAAATAAGCCTTGTCTGCTCACACCACACAGCCTAGAGGGTGAGCAGGGGTTATTTTAGGAGTGTAATTTCCTTGTTCTGACTAGAGGAGAGGGTCCCTGCTTGTCAGAAGTACCTACCTGTGCCAACCAGAGACCCCGAAATCTAACACTTAATTGTGCTGCCTTCTCTACCAGGAAAGCAGATGGCTTGGCTCCTGCTGCTGTTTTATTTAGCATTAATGGTCTTGGAACAGGCCTTTTAATACCTCTGAAAATTGCGCCCATTCGTTTCCTGCAAGTTCACTCCCCCAACGCCTCCCCCTGCTCTTGTTCTGTTCCTTTATTGGTAAATAAATCCTTTCACAGACAACTTCCAAACCATGAATTACCCCAGGGCTTTGGAATGACCGGATATTGAGTGGCTGAGATTTTACTGCAGGTAGATTGTGAGGTGACTGATCTCAGGAAAGTGTAAGGAGGTGAAACAGAGTTTAGATCGAGTGGTGCTCGTTTGATAGGCACAGAGCCCGGTGATATAAACAATATCTTTGATTTCAATAAGGAGAATGGTTTTCTAGAGCGGTGTTTCAGGCTCAGTTATGTAAGTGCGGTTAGTCATTAAGCAGTATCTGAGTTCTGTTAAATAACAACATTTGCAAACTTTGGGGCAGATTTACAAGAAAGTGCCGCAGCGCAGCAATGCAAGCCCTTTGGCTGCAGCACTTTCAAAGCACAGGAATGCAACATATTTACAATAATATGTTGCATTCCTGTGTTCTCCCCTGCGCTGGCACACAAACAGGTGCCATGCGCCAACGCAGGCACCCTTGCACCATGGTGAGATTGTTTTTGTGCAGGAAGAGGCACCTTCCTGCACAAAAATAATCACTACAGGCATTTTCCTCCTTAAATGCGTGCTGTAGAATGCAGACCGCATTGACAGAGGAAAGAACTGAAAACATTTCTCCTTGTTTTGCCTCGCTACATATTCTGGCGCATTTCCAAGTTTACGATTCCTCGTGTTTCGCCAAAACCACACCCCACTCTCGCCTGTCGACAGCGGCGTGGAGAGAGCAGGGGAGCCAACAAATAGCCACTGGCGCCGCAGAGGGGGATGGAAGGGGAACATCTCGAGGCCACTGATCTTGTGACCACTGAAGGGGAGCCATAAATAGCAGGTTAAGGGTCACGAAGCGGCACTGAGGCATCCAAAATCCCCGGCAGTGACATACCAAGAGTAAGCTGCCAAGCAAGGCCGATAGGTTGAGAGAGGAGGCGGCGGCAGCACAGAGATCGCAGAAACCCGGAACCGAAAGCGCGCAGCTGGAGGCCACCATTTTGTACCGTAGCCACACCCCCACAAAGGCCGACCGACAAAGGCAGAGGCTGAGGCTGCGGCAGAGGCTGAGAAGAGCGGGGGACCACAGAGGTGACAAGTGAGGAGCAAGGAGAGGCGCTCAAGGGAAACAGGGGTCTCTAGCAGTGTGAAGGGGGCAGCACGATAAAAAGAAATGAGGAGAAAGTAACTGTTGGACTCGGGTGGAAGCCGCCACCTTGCCCTAACGCGTGACCTCTGCAGCCGACGGTAACAGCAACTAAGAGGAAATCGACCAAGTACCACCATATCTCCTACATATTAACGCCGATTGGCCAATAAATCTCCAGTGCTAACCGCAGCCAAACCGCTAAGAGCAGCAGCAAGAGAAGGCACAAGTCGTTCAGGACATAAGCAGGCCATAACAGATCCCTAGCCTGCCCGAGCAGCAAGGTCAACACAGACAAACCTAAGAATTTGGATCGGCAAGAATATTGATCCGACTGCGGCCACAACCCGCACAGGGATGCCGCAAGTAGATAAATGCTGTTTGCTAGCCGGCGGTACAAGGTACATCGGAACTGAAAGGGTCGACACAAGAGCAGAGCTGGCAGGAGCAAAGACCAGGAAAAGGTCCATCAGGGAGCCAAGCAGATACAGACTAGACCACCAAATCACAGGCAGAGGGCAGCCAGAATCAGGAGGAGATACATCCAGGGCCCTACCCAAACAGCAGAAGGACGGAAGACTACATAGCTACCTAGCCAGAAGAGGCTTCGCAACGATGGCAGGTCAAGACGGCAAACTAGCCAGCGAGAGTAGATAGCACAAAAAGGGCTCACCATCAAAGCTAAGAAACGAGCTAAGAAACGAGACAACTCTGGAGACGATCCTAAAAAAATAAACGAAGGTAACGAGCTGGCCAAATCAACTAAACAGACAATAGACATCATGCAACTAGAACTGGCAGCCATAAGGGCGGACCAGCACAAATTGAACAGCGGGATAGACGCTGCAGAAAAGCGTACCAGTGACATAGAGAATGACAATGCCCAGTCAAATAAATCCTTGCATTCCATCGCCAAGGACTCCAGCACCCTCTAGAAACAGCTATCTGAACAAGACGACCGCAACAGAAGAGGGAACAAAAGACTGCTGGGGATTCCCGAAGGGGAAGGAGACAAACCTGGATCCTGCATATCCCTAATAGAAGAACTAATACCAATTCTGACAGGAATCAAGTTTGACAGGCAATTTGAGGTATACAAAGCGTACAGAGTGCCAGCAGTTAAACCGCAACAGGGTCGCGGCCCACGTCCAATCATCTGCAAGCCCCTAAGATCAAATCAAACAGATGAGATCTTTGCAGTTGCACGGGAAAACCCGAACCTGAGATGGAACGGCAACAAAATAATAATTACGCAAGACTTCTCAAGACAAACAGTGGAGACCAGGAAGGGATTCCTGGCACTAAGGGAAAGATTGCGGAAAGATAATATCACATTCAGCTTTGCGGGTCCAGCAAGACTGAGGATCACAGACAAATGGCGAACACTGTTTTTTTATGAGTCTAGCGAGCTGAGAAGGTACCTGCAAGGCCCAGCACCAGAAGACATGGAAGCCCAAAACCCAGGAACGGCAAAAAGGAGCGCACCGCCAGATAACACGGAGGCTGGAGGTGCTGAGGACAACTAAAGGCAAGGGAGAACTGGCCCTGGGGCCAGTCACGCCAAACAGAACAAGCGCACAACCGACCAACCAGTACTCGGACTAAGCTAATCGATCTACCTCAAGTGACAACAACTACCTCATCCAAACATAGGCACCGCGTTGACCCGAGGTCAAAGGGAACATCTGCAGAGCAAGAACTTTTACATATTCTTTAAGTCCTTTTGAGCTCCCCGGTCTTGTTAATGCCAAGCGGTGACAAAGGCGACAAAGGTAACCCCCAACAGCAACAGCCTGTGCCATAAAAGGGACACCTCTAAAGAGGCTCTGGGACTAAGCTCACCGCCTCCCTTGGGGGAGGGAGGAGAGGGAACCTTGCTGTCACACGCTCGTATAGCAATCATTTGGGGGAGGGGGGGGAGAGGGGTAGGTGGGTAGGTAGGGTGGAGGACCGGGGGGTTGGGGGGATCTCCAAGTACAGTTTTCTATGCTTTCCTTCTTTCCTTTTTCCTTCTCTTGCTGTATATTCCCCTCCTTCTTTAGGGACAGATACAAATGAATACTAAGCCAGCCAGCGCGACCATGCATGCACCACGGGGAGGCAATGACAAAGATGGGGCTGTGGACATACGCAGGGCAGCGGATCACTCACAAGGGCACCCAACTAACGAGCAACACTCATTTTAAGGGAAGACACGCCCAATGCAAAATCAGCTACTCTCAAACATCAAAGTAGTATCATTAAATGTTAAAGGGCTCAACCACCCGGTCAAGAGAAGGAAAGTGATAGAGTACCTAACCAAGCTAAAGAGCGATGTGCGCGTGCTCCAAGAAACAAAACTGTCAGCAGAGGATGCACAAAGGCTGAGGGCAAACTGGATAGGGCAATCACTTTGCTCGCCAGCAGTGCACAAAAAGAGAGGAGTTATAACACTGATAAACAAGAAAGCCAGACTTACACTACATGAGAGCTACACCAACGAGGAAGGGAGAATCCTAATAACCAGCCTCAAAAGGGGGGAGGAGATGATCCACGTTGCCAATATTTATGGGCCCAACACAGACGACAATGCATTTTCGGGAGAGGTAGAGAACAGACTGGGTAAGTTCCCCCAAGATGACCTCCTGATTGTGGCTGGGGACCTCAATCAGCTACTAGACCAGGCTACAGACAGGCACCCGCAATGAATCAGCCACTGTTCTCAGGGGCAGAACACCCTGAAGAAGCTGTGCACCAAACTCCAACTTAGAGACCCCTGGAGACTCCAACACCCAGACGCCAGGGACTACACCTTCTACTAGCATTAACATAACTCATATAGCAGGATCGACCCCGAGAACAATATCAGCCCATTCGCATATTAGTCTAACACTTAGTGGGCGGCATAACGAGCACCCAAGCCGCAGATGGAGACTCAACAGCGACATCCTTAAAAACCCTGCTAATATGGCCGAAATAGAGGAGACCATTAAAGAATATCAAGAATTCAATGATAAATCGGACACAGACAGAGGCACCCTTTGGGACGCCATAAAGGCCACAGTTAGGGGCAAAATACTCAGCATTAAGTCCAGAATGAACAAAGAAAGAAATAAAAAAGTATTAGAGATCGAAGTGAAAATTAAAAACCTGGAAAGGGGCCATAGTGCCAATCTAGCAGACACCCTCACAGACCTAACTAGGAAGAAATATGAATTCAACAAGATTTTAAGTGAGAGGGCAGGTACGTGGATAAACAAATATAAAGCGATAAACCTATGTACAGCGAACAAAGCAGGGAAAGCATTAGCCTCATACCTCAAAAGCAAGCAGAGGCAACACCCGATAGCTGCAATAACAGACACTAATAAGAACTCGCAAACGTCAAACAAAGAAATCCTCAAGGTCTTTAAGGACTTCTATGAGTGCCTTTACAAGGAGGACAAAAGCCTTACAGCAGACGGAATAGCCAGTCTCCTAGACAAGCTAACCCTACCCAAGCTGTCGGAGGACCAAAGATCATTGCTAGAACAAGACATAACTCGGGCAGAAATAGAGAAAGCTTTAGCAGCCCTCAAGGATAACAAGGCACCTGGTCTGGACGGGTACACAGCAGGGTTCTATAAGCACTTCCTCCCCGCCTACTCAAGCCCACAATGGTAGAGGTCTTCACGCACTGTATCCATAAGGGGAAAATGACAAGCTCAATGGCAGAGGCCAACATAATAGCCATCCCAAAAGAGGGAAAAGACCCACAACATCCTCAAAACTACAGTCGTCCCATTTCCCTAATTAACGTTGACTGCAATATCTATGCAAAAGTCCTAGCGGCAAGACTTAACGCACAGCTCCCAAACCTAATCCACAACTCTCAGGTGGGTTTCCTCAAAAACAGGATGTCCCAAGATAGTACGAGACTCCTATGCCACTTAATAAACCACGCCTCCACCAACAATGACCCATCAATCATGATCACACTTGTGTCATGGCCCTTCCTTGACCAATGCATGCAAAAATTTGGTCTAGGATAAAACTATGAAGGATGGTGATGGCGCTCTATAAGGATCTGAGAGCCCGCGTGGTAGTCAATGGGGGCACCTCTGAACCGCTATCCCTGGGAAGCGGTACGAGACAAGGATGCCCACTTTGCCCAACACTTTTCCTACTTACCCTGGAACTACTACTCTCCATGATCAGGAATAACACTGAGATAAAAGGAATCCCAATCAGGGGGAATACGATTAAACTAGCTGCATATGCGGATGACATACTCATTACAACAGAGAACCCTGGCCCCTCGATAGCAGCCCTAATGACCACCATTGAGGAATACACACAGGTTTCGGGCTATAAACTCAACAGGGACAAGTCTGAATGCAAACCTCTGAATGTGCACACAACTAGAGCTGTCTTAGGAGACTCAGGGATGGCCTGACTTCGGTAGGGACCTCAAGTCAACACTCGACTACAATGAAAAAATAATACTAAACAAGCTGAAAGAGAAACTGGATTCATGGTCACCAAAGTTTATCAGCTGGTGGGGCAGGGTGTAGTCAATAAAAATAATGCTAACACCCATGGTTAACTACATGCTCAGTATGCTCCCACTCATAACCACAGAGGACTTCTCCAAACAGTTGGATATCCTGACAAATAAATTCCTCTGGCGAGACAAGAAACCCAGGATAAGCCTATAGAAATTAAAACTAAACAAAAACTTAGGGGGACTTAACCTCACCAACTTCAAAACATTCCAGACAGCATGCCTAGCCAAACAAGGGACACACTGGCTCTTGCAAGAGCAAGACTACATGCCGGTATGGCTGACATTAGAGAGAGTAATCCTCAAAGGTCTCGATCCCCTAACCCTACTCACAGCCAATAAACACCCGAGGCCAACAACATCATACTCAAAAACACCAAGAATGCCCTCCTCAAGGTCGACAAAAGAATGGAAAGTAGCATTAAAAACACAGGATGGGGGGGCGTGGCTTGGACGGCAGTGGTAATGGCCACCTAACCTGATCCCTGCCGCGTAGGAGAGTGATTCCCTTCGTCTCAGGAGAGACTCATCGTGCCCCTTTGACAACATTCACCAGATTCGGGCTCCTAGCATCATGGTGCACACTAGGAGCGAAGAAATGGAGTGAAATCAGGACAAGAAATGTGTTTTTTTAACACCCGTACT
Organism: Lissotriton vulgaris; assembly: GCF_964263255.1. NCBI lineage: Eukaryota > Metazoa > Chordata > Amphibia > Caudata > Salamandridae > Lissotriton > Lissotriton vulgaris. The sequence continues at coordinate 117,887 of NW_028249296.1, forward strand.
TCACCGCCTGCCAGTCCATGCACGAGGGAGCGAGAGAGCGAGGGCCCAGAGAGCTGCTTCCCGAGACCTGCCCGCCGCCTCTGACTGCACCTCCGACCGCACCGGATTTGCCATAGGGTCCCCCGAGGTGAGAGGTTCACAGCGCAACCCATCGCAAGTCTGCCTTAAGCGCCCCGCTACCTGAAATCCAGCGCTGATCGCTGCAACCGGCTTCCGTGTCTCCCCCATGCCTGCCTCTAAGATGGCATCCTGCGTCTACCCCGTCACAATGAACGTGAATGGGGCCTCTCACAGTGCGGTTTTGACACCCCAGCCTCACCGCTTCTGTTACTACCCAAGGAGGTGCCTACCTTAAAGCGACCCTGTGAAAATTCGTTGTCTGAATTCGCCACGAAGTCCACTTTGTTCAACCCTCCCTGGGAGCCTGCCTGACTTCAAAATGGCGTTGATTGGGACAGATTTTCAGCACGAAAAGTGCAAAACATAGCACGAGGGTTCCATCCATACCCAGCTACACCTGGAAGGACCAACTACAGCCACCATTGTCACCAATGCTGATTCCAATGCTGCTTAGGTGCCTATGCCGCAGAATATAACAAAAGGAGTACTAATGCTTCCAAACTCTTTGCAATCCCATTCCAGTGATTCTATAGTTCTGCACAAGTGATCAACTGCCATCCTTGAGTCAACTGGACTCACTGAGTGTCCCTTACTGGTGCTGGTGCTGTTTTCTCTGCCCAACCAAAACTCTGCCACACCAAGGGAACCAGAGGGGTCCCATGTGACATCAGGGCTCGAAAGCCTTCTTCAAGTGGCGGCACCTCGACCAGCACCATCACCACTTCTGTAGAGATATGGGGAGTCAGAAGAGATTTTACCCTGCATCCGCACTGTTTAGCGAAGCACAGCGAGGCGAATCAAAAATAAGCGACGCAGCCCACGTTGTCCAACCACCTTCTTGGATCTGACTCTCCTGCCAAACTGGAAGATCTCCGCCTCATCGCTAGCCTGCAACGGAAAACCAACAAAATGGCAGAGAGAGATGACAAGAAGAACAACAAGAAGGTGAGGCCGGAATCGTCCCTATCTGACTCGCCCATCAAGGCGAGAGTGGACCTTAATAGCACCCTGGATATGAACCTCAAAAAACTGGCGGAAGTGCACGATCTCGCTAAATCGACGAAAAGCAACACAGATACCATGCAGCTTGAACTTACTGCGATAAGGGCGGACATGAACTCGGTCCACAAGAGCTTAGACGAGGCAGAGCAAAGAATAAGCGACGTTGAAGACAAAACCAACCTCTTGAACAAAACTATCTTTCAGCTTCAAAGATCGACTGAATCCCTCAGACGCCAGAATGTAGAATTGGAAGATAGAAATAGGAGGGGTAACGGTCGCATCTTTGGAGTTCCTGAAAATGCGGAGAAGGATGCTGCCTCCTGCGTAGCTTTCTTGGAGGCTTGGATCCCTTCAGTGACAGGTATTTCAACCATGAGTTTGAGCTTGACCGTGCTCACGGAGTCCCAACCTTCATCCCTCATGGATACAAAGGCCCTCGACCGCTGATCTGCAAACCACTGCGATTCCAGAACACTGAAGCTATCTTGCAATTTGCTAGACTTAACCACTCTGTCACCTAGGGAGGCTACAAAATCACCTTCACTCAAGACTACTTGAAGGACATGATGGAGGTCAGGAAAGGCTTCCTAGCCCAAAGGGAAAAATTGAGGTCAAAAGGTATACAGTTCTCCTTTGCAGGCCCGGCGAAATTTAAAATCATCACCAACGGTTGCTTCTTCTCCAATCCTAATGAACTAGCGCAGCTTCTGGAAGTCTCACCTACACAAGCAATGGACTCTTCTAACTTCGCATCTAATAAGAGGAAGACGGAAGTTCATGAATCTGAACACTCGAGCACAGGACAAGGCTGCGCTGTCCACTGAATCTCTGTGAACTACAGTCACTTCTTGTTTGCCCGTTTTCCCATGCCGCCTAGATATGCCTACATATGCCTACTTACCTGCCTACCAAATGTAAGTTTGTGCTTATGTTATAGTAGCTGGTTTCCAGTATCCAAGTTGACCCTCGCCACCAGGTAGGACCTACTTTTACCCACTTTTGGGTCCCACGATACGTCCTTAGACTGTTGCCTCTGTTACTTGAGGGAACCGGAAGGTCCATTTTCAAAGTCTTGCCTAATGACATTATTGTTATCTGTTCTCTGAATTGGAAACATTCACGCCTATGTCTCTTGCATGGTCATTGGGCCCTGCTGTACTTCCTATAGTCTTACACTCCTGTAAGTGTTGAAATTGAAGTTGTGACCAGTTCTTGCCTGTACAGGCAGTTTACCGATGGCTTAGACTAACTTAGGATATGCTCTGCTGCAAAATACTAGCTAGATTTCATGATTTATCCTGTTATGATGAGCCCTGTTACTTGGGGGAACAGGAAGGGCCATATTCAAAGACTTGCCTAATGACATTATTGTTATCCCTGCTCTGAAGTGAAATATTTACACTTGTGGCTCTTGCATAGTCATTAAGCTCTACAGTATTTCCTATAGTTTTATAATCCGGTAAAGTATTTACTTGTAGTTCCGAGCAGTTCTTGCCTGTATAGGCACTCGTCCAATGGCTTAGAATAGCTTAGATATACTCTGTTACAAAATAGTAGCTAGATATAATGATTTCTCCTGTTATGATGACATCTTTGACACCTACGTTGAGCTTGGAAGGTACTGCAGTCGCTGCTCCTACGTTCTAGTTATGTGGGGGAGGGGAGGGGGAGAGTTGGAGGGTTGGTAGAGTGGGTAGAGGGAGAGGGAGGGGGAGGAGGGGGGGACATTCTTGGATTGTTTTAGTATGCCTTTTGTACTCTTGTTTTCCTTTTTGTGATGTCCTTTTCTTTGCAACAGTACAGTTCTCTAACAAAAAGAAATGCATATGGTTGATTGTTTATCACATGCTCTTCCAGCCCTTTTCTGACCTACGCAAACCTTATCGTCGAGCCAGGCCAGACCTCGAATCCATACATGCGGTAACTCTCACCACAGTAGGTTTATCAACCCACAGGCGACACCCTACAGCTTCATGACCCACACCAAGTCTATATCGGAAGTCATTAACATTGTCTCCCTAAACGTCAAAGGGCTCAATCACCCGGTTAAATGGAGGAAAGTCCTAGAATATTTAGCCAAATCCATTTGCCTTCTCCAGGAGACCAAACTGTCTAACGAGGGCGCTGAATCCATCAAACAACACTGGATTTCACACACTTTATGCTTCTCAGCCGTACACAAAAAAGAGGGGTCCTTACACTTATTGCAAAAAAATCCAATATTTCCTTGGTATCACAGACTCAGGATACCGATGGTTGATTAGTCATGGCACACCTTCTAAAGAACGATGATCACATCCACGTTCTGAATATTTATGGCCTGAATGGAGACGATCCGATCTTTTGGGACTCCCTCTCCCCCATAATTGAAACAATACCTCAAGATGAACTATTTATAGTTGGGGGGGAACTTCAACTTACCCCTAGACCCGGTAATCGACTGCCAATCAACTTGCACCTACCACCCCACCCGTTCACATGACAGTTTAAAACGCCTATACTCCAAATTTGACCTACAAGACTCGTGGCGACTACAACACCCTGATGGTTGCGACTACACGTTTTACTCGACTCGGCATCGGGCTCGGACATAGCGAATGTTTGGGATGCACTTAAAGCCACTATAAGAGGGGTGATTATTGGTATTCAGGCGCAAGCTAATAAGACACTAAATCTAGAACTTGTTGCTTTAGAAAGAGACATTAAGAATCTGGAACTATCTCATGCGGCGGACCTCCACAATACTTCGATTCTAAATGACCTCACTAAAAAGAAATACGAATATAACGCGATTCTTAGCAGGAGAACGGGGGTCTCGGTTAATAAATTCAAATCCTTGAGGGTATGTAAAGGTAACAAAGCAGGGAAGCTACTAGCATCCTATCTAAAACATAAAAATAGGCAATTCAACATTTCCTCAATCAAAGATCAAAATAATACTATCCAAACTAAACAAAACCTCATTCTCCACACCTTCAAGTCCTTTTACAAGGATCTTTACAAGAATAAATTAGACTTTGACTCTCAAGCGTGCTCCAATTACCTGAACTCCTTAGGCCTCCCAAAACTGAATGACACTGATAATTTGACGTTGAATTCCCCGCTCACCTTACAAGAAGTCTCGGATTTCATAAAAACACTCAAACGCAATAAAGCACCAGGCTCCGACGGCTTCTCAGCCGGTTTTTACAAGTAACTCGGGTCTTCATTAAGCGCGACCCTACTAAAATTGTTCCAATCCTTTGCCTCGAAAAAAAAGGGGTAACGAAATCCATGAGTGAGGCCACCATTATTATCATACCCAAAGAAGGGAAAGACCCGCTACTGACAAAAAACGACAGACCTATATCATTAATAAATCTGGACTGCAAGATATACGCTAAAATCCTCGCGTCCAGACTGAACTCGCTCCTCCCAAAATTAATTAGTACATCACAGGTTGGGTTCCTAAAACATCGCATGTCTAACAACAACACAAGACTTCTCTGCTATGTTATAGAAAAGGCCTAGGCGCTTGATGCTCCCTCCGTAGCTATTACGCTCGACGCAGAGGGAGCGTTCGACCGAGTCTCTTGGCTCTTCCTTAAACATTGTATGTCCACCTTCAACCTAGGTAACACCTTCATAGATATGGTTATGGCTTTGTATCTCTCCCCATCCGCTCGAATTGCCATAAATGGCTCACTGTCGGATCCATTTGGCCTGGAACAGGGTACCAGACAGGGCTGCCCCCTCTCCCCATCACTCTTTCTCCTAGCATTGGAACACCTCATCGCCGACATTAAAAAGAACGACAGCATCAAGGGAGTAAGCTTTGGAGATACCTGCGTTAAATTAGCCGCCTATGCGGATGATATCCTGATAGTAACTGAATTCCCGGAGCCCTCCATCGCCGCCTTGATGTCCACCACTGAATCATACTCCACTCATTCAGGGTATAAACTCAATCGGGAGAAATCGGAGGTCAAGCCTCTAAACATCCTAGCCACTAAGGACATGCTGGGCTCTGCTGGCAATCAGGATTTGTAAAGTACCTGGGGATAGAGTTTGGGGACTCCCTTATGGAAACTCTTCAGCAAAATGAAAAGACCACCTTAACTAAAATAAAAAACCAACTGGATGGATGGTCCCCTCGCTTCGTCACGTGGTGGGGCAGAATAGAGACCATCAAAATGATGATCTTCCCCCAGTGAACTATCTTATTTCTATGCTTCCTCTAACCCTCACCCAAGATTTCTCCCACAAGCTGGACCAAACTCTCGCCAACTTCTTATGGAAAGGGAAAAAAGCGAGGATCAGCATTAAAAAATTACGATTGGACAAATCATTAGGAGGGGTCAACCTACCAGACTTTAGGCGCTATGAGACCGCTTTCCTAGCAAGACAAGGTGCCCACTGGCTAGCCCCCGCGGTAAACTACACCCCGGTTTGGCTGGAAGTTGAACAAGCGATCCTAGGCGGAATCACCCCTGCTGCGGCCCTTTCACTCAATCTAAACATACTATCCCACTCGAAATCGATCTTTCGGAACACAAAAGCGGCACTTCTTAAAATAGACACATTTCTAGATCATAGCATTTGCCGCTCGGGTTGGGAGTCTTTATGGAACAATCGATCCATACTGTACAAGGGCAAACCTCTGCATGACTCACAGTGCATTAAGAAAGGCATCTTTTTCCTGTACCAACTATTCGAGGGGTCATACTCTTTCCCGTTCAGAGACTTACAAACTACCAATAGTCTTGCGCCTTTAGAGTTCTACACCTTCTTAAACATAAAAACCGCACTCTCTAAGGCGAAACTCTCTCTAACACCACCTTCCCTCCCATCTTACCTCACTAGGTTAAACAGACTAGGACATCAAGTGTCCCATCTCTACAAACTTATTCGCACCCAAGATACCAATCTCACCGCACCACTCACACACTTCTGGTCTGACATGTCATCTAGACCGATTTCAGAAGCTGACTGGATCAATACCTGGGAATCTTGCATGCGACACAAAATTAGCCCGACTTTATCCCAGACCAAATATTGGTTCCTCCACAAAACTTTCTGGACTCCGGCGTGCCTCTATGCTCATAACATCAGCCAAGATGCCTTCTGCTGGAATTGTAAACGGGCGGAAGGTGACCTAGCACACATTATTTTGCATTGCGACTGTGTAACCTCCTACTAGGACAAGATTTTTGACTTTATCAGTAAAATGTTCCTTATTTCCCCGCCCAGAGAACTACCGTACCTAGCCTTCGGTTTCACCCTAGAGCCCTCCCTCCATGCCGACGACAGGGCACTACTTGATCTCATGCTCACTGCAGCTGTTAAAATTGTCCTTAGTAACTGGAAAGACTCTAGCGAAGCTACCTTTGTTTGCTGGCTCAATTGGATAATTAGCCTCAGGGGAGCGGATAACATAGCTCTCCAACAATCACCTTGGCGCCCCCCTACGAGAAGGATGTGGTCCACCCTTGACAGTTATTTCACCACCCAAAAACCACCTTAGGCATCCTCCCCATCCCCCCCCCCCCCCCCCCCCCCAATGCACCTGACCTGATCTGACACCGCCACAATCCAACAGTGTGGAGTTACACTGTTCGATCGGTTCACTCTGGAATCCTGAGTCCCATCCCTAATGAAGTATGTATTATTTTGTAACCTATTGTACATTATTTTTACCCCTTTCGCTCTATTGTACTGTACTGTTCTTATGTAATAATGTATGTCTTTAAGTCTGTACTATTTGTATTTTATTTGATACTGAAACACCAAATAAAAATCTATTTGAATTAAAAAAAAAACACAAGATGGGAATCTATCTGGTTCAACACAAAAATAAAACACAAAGACAAGATACTGAACAATAACTCCTGGTATGAACGGGGCATCTCCACCCCAACCAACTAGAAAGGCTCGGTACCCCTCTCACATTCGGCACCATAAAGCATCTACACAATATGCCAGACATTGAATTCTATAGCTTTCTAAGAATAAGGGCGGCGCTCACGAGAGCAAATCTTAGCAAGGAAGTCCCAACAACTATGCAATACATGGCGAACCTAAAGAAGATTGGCCACCAAACATCCCACCTATACAAACTCCTTTGCCCGGGAACGACGATACTAAATGCCAAAACATTAGAATACTGGGAAACCCAAAACACTAGGCGCTTCAACGAGAAAGAAAAGCTTCGCCTGTGGAACTCAACAGCCAAAAATAAAGTCACCCAAATCCTAGCCCAAACTAAATACTGGCTCCTCCATAAAGCGTACTGGACCCCAGCCTGCCTGACGACTGTCGGACTCCGAGATAGAGACCTATGTTGGAACTGCCATAAACAAAAAGGAGACCTAGCACGCCTTATCTTTTACTGCTCCAAGGTCAAGACATTCTGGGGTAAAATAAGAGATTTCATAAACACCATAATGGGATACTCATTACAACCAGACTTCCTAGGGGTAGTCTCCGCCTTCATGGCCCCAGGAATTCAATCCAAAAACGATAGCGATCTGATTGACCTCCTGCTCACAGCGGCCGTTAAAACGATCCTAGCGAACTGGAAAGACACAGGGAGGGCATCCTTCAAAAGTTGGTTCAACTGGGTCACCTTCCTAAGAGGGGCGGACAACATAACATCAAAATGCTCACCCAACCCCACCCCAAAGGGCGAGATGTGGTACTCTTTGGACAACTACCTGGGCTCGCACAAACCTCCGTAGGCAGGCCAACAGGGCTTGCTTTCCTCACACCCAGCCTCCCCAAATTGCAAATTCTGGAAGTATGACGGCTAACAACCACGCTACCCATCCTGTCCTCTTTTCCTTTCTCTCTTTTCCCACCTTCGTTTCCTCACTTAAAGGGTAATACAAAAGACCAGCAATTGCAGCATACGCCATAATCGTGATTACCTATCTATTGTACACATGACCGATCACGTCAACGATATGCCTACTGTAACCCCAACGGCGTATGACGATACCAGTATTGCCTTCACTATATCTGTACTGTATATATAAAAGCTTTTCTAATAAAATCTTTTGAAATCAGGACAATGCACGAAGTTTTGCATCAACATAACCAAAAAGGGATTTGCCAACAGGAAACTTGAGGTCCCTCTGTCTCGAAATGAGTGCGGGGTGAGGGTTTAGTGGACATAGTTATATACATTGACTCATTTGTTCTTGCAGGTCAACCTCACTCAGTTGGATGTCAGCGTTTTGTGATATTGATTTTAGGTTGCTAAGGCCCACATGCATCAATATCGGCTTTTGCGATTTCTAAATTGCGAAAAATAGCGATTCGCAATTTAGAAATCGCAAAAGCCTACGCATGATTATTTTTTCATTTTTTATGCAATTCGGTAAAAATCGCTATTTTTACCGAATCGCATAAAAATGCGATTTTCAAATTGCGAATTCGCAATTCCCATTCATACCTATGGGCCAAAATGCCCATAGGAATGAATGGGAATTGCGAATTCGTAATTTGAAATCGCAATTCATCATTCCATTTCAAGGTTGGAGAAGGGGGTCTAAATGACTCCCCTCTGCACCCATGATGCATCCCAAACAGCACTTTTGGAATCGCAAACGGCCGATTTTAAGGAATCGCACCGTTTGCGACTCCAAAAATGCTTGATGCATGTGGGCCTCAGTTATGATAAAACACACTGGGGCTGAGTCACAGAACTAACTTAAGACAAAATCCTAAACTTACGACTTTTGGTATTCACAGAAGTTAGGATTTTGTCTTAAAACAGATTTAAGACAGAATCCTAACTTAAGTCTGTCTTAATTCTGTCTTAAGTATGTTTTAAGACAAAATCCTAACTTCTGTTAATTCCAAAAGTAGTAAGTTTAGGATTTAGTCTTAAGTTAGTTCTGTGAATCGGGCCCCCTGATTTCTGCTTTTTATGCAGTCTTTATATATTTCTGTATCTTTCGATAAGACCCTAATAACTGGTATATTGTTTTTACTGTTCACTCTCACCAAATAATAGCAAAGCTATGTTCAGTAGAAACAATGATAAAAACACTTTTGACAGTAGTATAGAGGAGTACGGAAAGAATGCTCTATTACAAGCAATGCTCACAAATGGAGCTAGTAAGTAGATACTTACTTGGCTGTACAAGAGGCTGAGAACCATGACCCAAGAAGCAATACCCAAAGCTAGCTTCAAATGGGAAAGCAAGCTAAGAAAGGACCTTAAATAGAAGGAGTGGAACAACATAATGAATGCACACAAAAAGTACCTTGGAATACGAGATTTCAATACATAAAATTCAATCTTATTCATACGCAGAACACAGTTTACGCCTAAACGGTTCAACAAATCGTTTAACCGCTCACACCCAACATACCCCAGATGCGTAAACCTGAATACAGCCGTCTTCCATATGGTTCGGTTTTGTCCCATTATCAAGGCCTACTGGCAATGACTGACAAATGTTCCATGAACAACTTTACTGTGTGATAACCTGCTCCAGTCAACATAATGCCTTCAACTCCAGTTCACCCAAACCATAGAAAGTTGGAAATATACTATTTGATGTTTTCTTCTTTATTGCAGAAAGTTGAATAGCAATGAATTGCCATTCATTACAGGCACGTTCACTCAGATATTGGGAAAGGAATGTTCTTTTGTGGAAAAATGCATGACATTTGGAGTATTCTGTATTTACTTGTATACTCTTTATAGATGTGCCATTTTTAGAATGCAGCCACTACCCATGTAACTTCCACAGTGGCCTTGGGTTCTCCTCTGGTTTGGCTAGGCCTCCAAGTTTTCTGGCCTGCCCACTGGTTGTAGTATTTAACATAACTGGCAAGGAGCAACACGATTTGACAGGAATCAAGACAACAAATGGAAAGGGGCGACCACTCGGTCCCCCCGAACGTATGGTTGGGGGCCCAGATCCTCCCGGGAAACCATTTTGGGCGGGGGCGTGTCACGGCTGGTATGCCCAAAGCGGCGTAGCCGGGGCGCGCCTTTTCCCGCCCAAGAGGGGTTGTCTTAGACACCTACACCGATGGCCACGCCCAGTAGGCGTACCAGCGGAGGGTTCACGCCCTCCCGACGAGGAATAAAGAGAGCGGGAATCCAAAGAAGCATCCTCTTGTTCCTGTGCTTGGAAGCTGCACCCACTTGTTGCACGTGAGCCCTCGATGGAACAAGGAGCAATTTTGAGAACTTGTAATTCTTGTGTTTCTCTTTCAGCAACTTCGAGGCTAAGGATCCAGGACCGTGTTGATCAACTTGGATCGAATATTCGATAACAATGCCTGGCAAGAGGGCAGGAAAGAAGTCCGAGACTGACCAGATGCTTCGCATGCTGGTAAGAGATATGGCGAACATTAAAAAGCAGATGACTGCGATGAACAATCCGGGTAAACCAAAGAAGGTAATAGGCCCGGCATTGCCGGGAGTTGCCCCCGAGGGTAGGGGGAAACGGGTCAGGAATAGGGCGGCAGGGGGGGTGGTTCCGATCTCCGAGGTACCCCCGGCGAGCCCTGCCATCCCAGTCGAGGCCCCGGTACCAATCCCGGACGCGGGTCAGCCGATTCCGGTTGTGATTACGCCCGCCAACGAGGAGGACATGCCTCCTGAATTGGCCGCCCAGTTGGCCGCATGGCTCGGCAGAAAAACAGGGGGTGGTACGGCACCTGGAGACACGGCCGAAGAGGCCAGGTTACTAATGCAGCAGTTGCGGCAGTCGCGAGATGCCGCAAAGGCGAATCTCTCTCTTGTCCCCCCACAGGTGACCCCGGAAGGATCGGCAGCTGGCGTCGGAAAAACAGCGGGAACGACAACCGAGCAGGGTAAGCAGACATTGCCAATTGCGGGGGAGGGCGCTTTGCCCTCAAGACGGGAGAGAGTGGTTCAACATATCCCGTTGGCCACGAAAGAATTGATATGGGCTGACAAGTATGTAAATATGTTTTCTCTGCTGACTGACCATCGCAAGATGGAGTATGCTAAGACGCAGAAAGATTTGTGGCACCCGAGTGTCTGGCGAGCCAAGATGGCGGGATTCAGGGTGGATGAGACAATCACAAATTGGGCCAAGGCCTTTGCAATGTTTACTGCAATTATTGGGTAACGTAAGCCCGAGGTTTTGCCTAAATTGTCTTGTTATCAGGCACGAATAATGGATTTCTATGAAACGTATGAGGGGAATGAATGGATGGGTTACGATATGAAATTCCGTAAGGCCAAAGAGTACGATTCATCTCTGACGTGGGATTGTCTCGACTCGATTTCTTGGCAGAAGCAGCTCCTGCCGGGCGCGACGAAGACGTCCTCGCCAGGTGGGAATGGGTCGGGGTTTTCCCGCCAACAGCCCGCGGTGCCCTTTCGAGCGGGCGCCGGTGGCGATCACCAACCAAGGTCCGGTGGGAATGGGGGAAAGCGGGGGGTCTGTTGGAGCTTTAAAAGAGGCAACTGCTCCAGACCGCAGGGGGCATGTAAGTTCAGGCATGCGTGTGCGGGTTGTGGGAATTCCTCGCACCCGGAAAGTTCGTGCAGATCCAAAAATGGCGGGTCGGGAGGTAAGGGAGGGTCCAAACAAGACTGAGGAGGGTCACCGTGTACCGTTACCTACCCCCGTTGATATCATGGCAATAACCCCCTGGCTAAACAAATACCCTGATCATGTCTCCGCTGGGGTGCTGAGGAACGGATTCTTATATGGTTTCCGCATCCCGGCGGGGGATTTTCGTGGGGAATCACTTTGTAGAAACCAATTATCGGCTCGGCATAATCCAGCGGTGGTAGAGAAGAAGATTGAAAAAGAGGTCTTACTAGGCCGGGTGGCGGGCCCATATCAGCACCCTCCAGTGGCAAATTTTGTCTGTTCCCCGTTGGGAGTAGTCCCCAAAAAAGACCCAGGGGAGTTTAGGATGATCCATAACTTGTCAGCACCGAAGGGTCTCTCGGTGAACGAGGCGATTGACCCAGGAGTTTGTTCGGTGCGGTACGCTTCCTTCGATGATGCCGTCACCATGTTGAATCGCCTGGGGCCCGGAGCGCTGATGGCGAAGTCAGATATCGAGTCGGCGTTCCGGTTGCTCCCGGTACACCCACAGGACCAGCGTCTGTTAGGCTTTGTGTTCCAAGGACGTTACTACATGGATAGATGCATGCCAATGGGTTGCTCCATCTCTTGTGCCTTTTTTGAGAAATTCAGCTGTTTTTTGGAGTGGGCGTTCACTGAGGCCACTGGCCATAGCCATGTTATGCATTACTTAGATGATTTTCTGTTCTTGGGGGCAGCCGGCGACACAACATGTGCGCAGGCGCTACAGGAGTTTTGCATCCTCATGAGGGAATTCGGGGTGTCATTGGCACCAGGTAAGACGGTGGGACCATCTACTTCCCTCGAGTTTCTGGGAATTGAGCTCGATTCTGTGGAGGGATGTTTCCGTTTGCCGGTAGGGAAAATTGCGAAATTTAGGGCTTCCCTGGAACTGTGCCTTAGTAAGGAGAAAGTGACCCTGCATCAGTTACAACAGGCAGTGGGTCAGCTTAACTTTGCCCTGAGGGTGATACCAATGGCCCGCCCCTTTTCACGCTCTGTTGCACAGGCTATGGTCTGTCTCAAAGAAGGACACCACCGCACGAGACTGTCTGCAGAGGTTCACCAGGACATGCGTATTTGGTTAGCATTCCTGGCGGACTTCAACGGTCGAGTGGTGTGGAACAAGCCGCCAGCGTCTTCGGACGAGCTAGGTTTGTGGACTGACTCGGCGGGGAGCGTGGGATTTGGCGCCATTTTCGACAATCGATGGTCGGCGCAAACATGGCCGACATGGTGGCACACCAGCGGTCTCACAAGTAACATTGGTTTCCTCGAGCTATTCCCTATATTTGTGGCTCTGAAGGCATGGCCGGACGAGTTCAGAGATCCCTCTGTGGTATTTTGGTCTGACAATATGACTGTTGTTGAATGTATCAATAATCAGGCAGCACGCTGCAAGTGGATATTGAGATTGCTGAAGGAAATTGTACTAATTTGCATGAGACTAAATGTACAATTCAGGGCAAAGCATGTGCCGGGGGTGCTGAATCATGCTGCTGATGCACTCTCTCTTTCACATATGCAGATGTTCAGAGGTTATCTACCTACTGCGGACCTAGCGGCGGCACCATTCCCCAAAGTACTCTGGCTACTCGGTGCCCCGGATTACAAGACCTCGTGGCAGCAAGCCTAGCCCCCAGGACAAGGAAGGCATACGCAGGAGCGTTTCGTTCCTATTGTGCATTTTTGGGTCCGGCAGGGGATCAGACATGGGGTCAGGAGGATTGCTTCCTGAGGTTTCTGGTAGCATTACATAGGGAAGGCCGATCAGTGGCAACGGCCAATAGGCACCGGGCGGCCATTTCATTCATGGCGCAGGTGCATGGCGTCAAGGACCCGACATCTTCCTTTTTGGCAAAGAAAGCCCTTCGTGGCTGGCAGTGCCTTGAGGGTCGGAGAGTAGACGAGAGGCGCCCGATTGGGTTAGAGAGGTTGTCCCTGCTCATGGCGATACTACCCACGACATGTTCCTCCCAATTCGAGGCAGTTCTGTTCCGGGCCGCTTTTGCATTAGCATTCCATGGGGCTATGTGGGTGAGCGAACTGGTAGCAAAGAATAAGTACGATGTGGAGGGAGGTCTGTGTAGGAATCACATCCTGATTAGGGGTGATTCAATGGTGGTTACAATAGCTAAGTCCAAGACTGACCAGACAGCTATGGGAGACAGTGTTGTGGTCCAGCGCATGCAAGGGTCCCCCATGTGCCCGGTAAAGTGCATTGAGGAATATCTGGTGCTGAGGGCGGATACATGGGGTGGGAGTTTGCTGAGAAACATCGATGCCACCCCACTGACGAGGTTTCAGTTTCAGAGGGTGCTAACATTGGCAATCGCAGCGGCGGGCTTGGACCCGGGCGATTTTGGGACCCACTCCTTCAGGATAGGGGCTGCTACTGAGGCTACAGCTAGGGGTCAGAGTGCTGAAGAGGTGAAACTGTTGGGACGATGGTCCTCGAATTGTTTCAAAAGGTATGTGCGGTTGCACATGTTGTGAAGTCAAGTTACATGCACTCACGCTTCTTGTCTTCTGTTTGATTTACAGTTTCGCGAGCATGTTATGCGGGGCGGAATTTGCAGTCGACCCGGCACCTGGGGACCAGCGGTCAGAGATCACCGGCTGAGGAGAGAGTGGTGTGGGTCGTGGGCCACTCATACGTGAGGCGGGCCGGGGACGTATTTAAAGCAGGTGACGCGACTCACGCAGCTGGGCAATACGGGTACAGAGTGACCTTCCACGGAAGGGGCGGGCTCTGTATTGACCAGTTCGAATCTTCTATCGAGGGACTCTTAGGGCGGCAGAGGTCACCGCCATCTGTAATCATAGTACACCTGGGGGGCAACGACATGGTGACACTCGGTAGGCGAGTATTACTCGAGCGAGTTTTGTCCACCGTTAGCTGGCTGGCGAAAAGGATCCCGGGGTGCACGATTGCATGGTCCCATATGATTCCCAGGAAAGTATGGCAGGGGGGCCTTTCGGTGTCAGCACTGAACCATTCAGTAAAGAAGGTCAACAACAAAATTGGTAGGTTGTTTCGCTCAGCGCAGTTGCACAGTATTCCGCATGGGTGTATTCGGGGTGATCACATGTATCTCGAGGATGGGGTTCACTTGTCCCGGGAGGGGAATGTCTTACTCATAGGAGACTTCATAGCATGGCTAAGGGGTTTAAGAAAGCATGACCTTTAGGAGGAGTTTGTGGGGGGGCCGGATAGCCGGTCAACTATCCGGCTTGTGGCGGTAAGGTCATGATCGGTGAGCAGTAATTTCAAGGTCCCTAGAGGGGGGCGCCACCCACTATGGATGGGAGCGCCTGGGGGGAGGCGGCCATTGGCCCCTCCCATGGGGAGGCGCCACCCACTAAGTATGGGTCGCCTAGGGGAAGACGGCCATAGACCCCTTCCAGGGGAGGAGGCGGCTATATGCCCCTCCTACGAATTTCCCGGGGCCCGGATATCCGCGACGGCGGATGTGATAGACAGTGTGGGGTGGGAGGGGGAGGCCACACTGCCTTCTTACAGACACCTCACACGGGTCCTCGGACGACCTTTAAGATGGCGTCGAGTTTAAATGGGGGACCCCCAACAAGACAAGGGAAATTGGAGTTGGCACAGAGGGTACAGTCCTCTGCGCATGCGCCACTCACACCGTGAGGGCGAGAGTTTTGGTAGTAGGGATCTGACACCGGTTGCGACCTTGCCGTTGGCCCGTAATGCTAGGATGTACAATTTTAATTTAGAAAGTATGCATTTGCAGGATGTTAGACTCGGCTAGGAAAACCTTTGTATTAGAGATTTGTTAAGGTTAGCCAATGAACATGTCTTCATCGAAATGTAATAAATGAAAATTGTACATGATATGAAACTTTTATTTAATGTTTTAATTTTGTTTCATATTTTAATAAATACGGCCGGGAGGGTAACTCCCTCCCGCCTTCCAAAAGTTCAGAACTGCGTTCGTCTCCCATCATTGGGGATTGTGTTGGGAGGGGGTGACGGGCATCCCGGCCATATGGCACTGGCAGGAAAACAAGGATGTTAAAGAAGTACTGTCTTACGGATGTTTGGGGTCCCAGGCAAAACGTACTTTGAGGTCCCCTGTTTGGTACAGCCTTTGAATTTGTTGTCAATTTCCAGTTAAATTAACCCCTCAGGATGCCACATAGTGCTGAATTATACATGAAACTTTCAGAAACAGGGACACACAAAATCAGATGAAAGGTAAAGCTCTGGAAGGGAGATAAGCCATTTTGAAGTCAAGAAGTGACTTGGTGTCAAGCAGTTCACCCAAGGGCTCCACAAATTGACTGAACAGTATGGGGGTGAGGATGGAGCCGCGAGGGACACCGTGAGGTGTGGGAACTGGAGAGCAGGGGTGGTCTGGTCCACCTAGATGAAGTCTAAGAACAGGAACAATAAAACTCTTTCAG